>NW_028322261.1:1282048-1602561 GCF_059928025.1 Delphinapterus leucas
GCTACTACTACTGCTCCTTCTACTGCAACTACTAGTAGTCCAGTCCTTGGCAAATACTACTACTATGACTATGACTGCTGCTAATGCTACCACTGCTACTACTACTAATCCTGTCCGTGGCAAATGCTACTCTATTACTACTACTGCTGCAGCAGCGGCTACTGCTACTACTAATATCAATACTACGAGCCCAGTGCATGGCAAGTCTACCTCTACTGTTACTATTGCTGCTACTGCTACTACTACATCTTACCCAGTGCATGGCAGATACTACTTCTATTACCACTGCTGCTGCTACCTCTACTGCTGCTGCAGCTACATCTACTGCTGCTGCTATTACTATTACTACTTCTACTACTAGCACAGTGCGTGGCAAATAGTACTAATATTACTACTACCGCTGCTGCTGTTGCTATGACTTCTAGTACTACTGCTACTACTAGTAATCCAGTGTGTCGCAAATACTATTCATACTACTACTGCTGCTGTTGCTACTACTACTATCAATACTACTAGCCCAGTGCATGGCCAATATACTACTACTACTGCTATAGCTGCTACTGCTACTACTACTAGTGGCCCACTGCAGGGCATATCTGCTGCTACTCTTACTGCTGCTTATGCCATTTCTATTCCTGGTGCTACCTCTACTACTGCTGCTACTACTAGTAGTCTAGTGCATGGCAAATACTACTATTACTACTACTTCTGCTGCTGCTACTACTGCTACTACTAGTATCAATACTACTATCCCAGTGCATGGCAAATCTACTAGTACTACACCTATTAGTGCTAATGCTAATACTGCTACTTGCACACTGCAGGGCCAATCTGCTGCTACTACTACCGACGTTGCTGCTAATTCTACTTCTGCTGCTACCAATACAACTACTACTCCTAGTACCCCAGTGCATTTCAAATACTACCAATATTACCAGTACTGTTGCTACTACTACTGCTGCTGCTACTAGTACTATTACTAGCCCAGTCCATGCCAAATACTACGACTATTACCACTGCTGCTACTTCTGCTACTATTACTGCTCTTGCTCTTACGACTACTTCTGCTACTACTACTGCTACCGCTTCTAATTCTACTGTTGCTGCTACTACTACTAGCCCAGGGCATGGCAAATACTACTACTATTATTACTACTGCTGCTGCTGCTACTACTTCTACTAGTACTTCTATTACTTGTAGTCTAGTGCATGGGAAATACTACTTCTATTACTACTCCTGCTGCTGCTGCTAATACTGCTACTACTACTACCAATACTACTAGCTTAGTGCATGGGAAATCTGCTACTACTACTGCTGTATCTGCTACCGCTACTACTACTACTACTGGCCAGCTCCAGGGCAAATCTGCTGCTACTACTTCTGTTGCTGCTGCCACTTCTACTGCTCTTGCTACAACTACTACTACTGCTACTACTAGTAGTCCAGTGTATGGTAAATCCTAATACTACTAGTACTACTGCTGATGCAGCTTCTAGTGTTACTGCTACTACTGCTACTACTGCTAGTCCAGTGTATTGCAAATATAATTCAATTACTACTACTGCTGATGCTGCTACTACTGCTACTACTAATATCAATAGTACCAGCCAATTTCATGGCAAACCTACTACTACTCTTGCTATTGCTGCTGCTGCTACTACTACTGCTAACCCAGTGCATGGCAGATGCTACTACTATTACCACTACTGCTGCTGCTGCTGCTACTACTGCTGCCAATAGTAGTCCAGTGCGTGGCAAATACTACTAATATTACCACTACTGCCGCTGCTACTACTTCTACTACTACTATGAATATTACTAGCCCATTGCAAGGCAAATCTACTATTTCTACTTCTATTCCTAACACTTTTACTACTACTACTGGCCCAGTGCAGGGAAAATCTGCTGCTACTTCTAGTGCTGCCCCTGCCACTTCTATTGCTGCTGCTACAGCTACTACTATTACAACTATTGACTAGTGCATCAACAATACTACTACTATTAATATTACTGCTGCTTCTGGTGCTACTACTGCTACTACTATTTGTCCAGTAAATGGCAAATACTACTACTCTTACTACTGCTTCTGATGCTGTTACTACTGCTACTGCTACCATCAATACTACTAGCCCAATCTATTACTCCTACTGCTATTGCTGCTTCTTGTCCTACTACTACTGCCAACTGCAGTGCAAGTTAGCTGCTACTACTACTGTTGCTGCTGTCACATCTACTGATGCTGATCCCACTACTACTACTACGACGACTAGTCCAGTGCATGGCAAATACTACTACAATTACCACTACTGGTTCTACTACAGCAGCTGCTATTTCTACTGCTGCTGCTACTACTAGCGTACTACTAGCCCAGTGCATGGCAAATGGTACTACTATTATTACTACTGCTGCTTCTGCTACTACTACTGCTAGTACTAGCAGTCCAGTGCATTTAAAATTCTACTACTATTTCTATTACTGCTGCTGCTACTACTGATGCTCCTACTACTGCTACTACTAGTAATCCAGTGCATGGCAAATATTATTAATAGTAATACTGCTGCTGCTGCTACTACTACTATAAATACTACTAGCCCAGTGCATGTCAAATATACTACTAATACTGCTATTCCTGCTTCCGCTACTATTACTACTGGCCCACTGCAGGGCAAATCTTCTGCTACTACTACTGCTTCTGCTGTCCGTTCTACTGCTGCTGCTTCCACTACTACTACAACTTCTACTAGTAGCCCAGCGCATGGCCAATACTACTACTATGATGATTACTGCTGCTACTACTAGTACTGCTGATGCTAATTTGATTGCTGCTGCTACTACTACTACTATTAGTTCAGTGTATGTCAAATACTAGTACTATTACTACTACCGCAGCTGCTGCTACTTCTGATACTACTTCTGCTACTACAGGTAGTGCAGTGAATGGCAAATACTATTAATACTACTGCTCAGGCTGCTGCTACTACTGCTAATACTACTGCTACTACTACTAGCACTGTTGCTGCTAATTCTACTGATGCTGCTGCTCTATGTGCTGCTACTACTACTACTAGTCAATGCATGGCAAATACTACTACTATTACTGCTTCTGCTGCTACTACTTCTGCTACTACTGCTACTATTAGTAGTCCAGTGTATATCAAATACTACTAGTATCACCACGACTGCTGCTGCTCGTATTACTACAGCAACTACTAGCCCAGTGCGTGGTAAATACTACTATTACTACCACTGCTGCTTCTGCAGCTACTATTGCTACTACTACAAGTCCAGTGCATTGCAAACACATTGCTATTACTAGTAGTGCATTGCATTTAAAATACTACTATAATTACTACGTCTGCTGCTACTACTGTTACTACTAGTAGTACAGTGCATGGTAAATACAACTACAATTAATACTAATGCTGCTGCTGCTACCACTGCTACTACTAGTAGTAAATTGCATGGCAAATACAACTAATATTACTACAACTGCTGTTGCTACTACTGCTACTACTAATATGAATACCACTAGGCCAGAGCATGGCAAATCTACTACTACAATTGCTATTGCTGCTACTGCTACTACTACTACTTACCCAGGGCGTGCCAAATACAACTACTGTTACCACTACTGCTGCTACTACTGCTGCAACTACTACTGCTACTGTTTCTAATTCTACTGCTTTTGCTACTACTACTACTACTACTATCCCAGGGCACGGCAAATAATATTACTATTATTACTACTGCTGCTGCTGCTGCTACTACGGCTACTACTGCTATCAATACTACTAGCCAGTGCATGGCAAGTCTACTACTACTACTGCTATTGCTGCTACTTCCACTCCTACTACTGGCCAACTGCCAGGCAAATCTTCTACCACTTCTGCTGCTGCGATCACTGGTACTACTACAAATACTAGCCTATTGCATATCAAATACTACTAGTATTAACACTACTGCTGCTACTCCTCCTACTGCTGCTACGACTACTACTGCTGCTACTTTTTCTCTTAGTAGCCCAGTGCATGGAATATAGTACTTCTATAACTACGCTTATGTCTGCAGTTTATATTACTGCTACTACAACTGCTACTCCTAGTAGAGCAGTGCATGGCAAATACTACTACTACTACTACTTCTGCTGCTGCTGATACTACTGCTACTACTTCTGCTAGTACTAGTAGTCCAGTGCATGGCAAATACTACAACTATTACTACTACTGCTGCTGCTGATACTACTGCTACTACTACCATCAATACTACTAGCTCAGTGCATGGCAAATCTACTACTACTACTGCTATTGCTGCTACTTCCACTCCTACTACTGGCCCACTGCCAGGCAAATCTTCTACCACTTCTACTGCTGGTGCGACCACTAGTACTACTACAAATACTAGCCTATTGCATTGCAAATACTACTACTATTAACACTACTGCTGCTACTCCCACTACTGCTGCTACTCCTACTACTGCTGCTACTTGTACCCTTAGTAGCTCAGTGCATGGAGAATACTACTTGTATAACTACTCCTGTGTCTACTGTTTCTATTACTGCTACCACTGCAGCTACTACTAGTAGACCATTGCATGGCAAATACTACTACTATTACTACTGCTGCTGCTGCTGATACTTCTGCTACTACTTCTGCTAGTACTAGTAGTCCAGTGCATGGCAAATACTACTTCTATTATTACTACTGCTGCTACTGCTACTACTATCCATCCTACTAGCTCAGTGCATGGCAAATCTACTACTAGTACTTCTATTGCTACTACTGCTACTACTCCTAATGTCACACTGCAGGGCAACTCTGGTGCTACTACTACTGCTGCTGCGGTCAATTCTAATGCTGTTGCTCCCATTATTACTACTGCTACTACTAGTAGTCCAGTGCATGGCAAATACTACTACTATTACCACAACTGCTGCTACTACTACTGCTGCTGCTATTTCTACTACTACTACTAGTCCAGTGCATGGCAAACACTAGTGCTATTACTAATACTGCTGCTGCTGCTCCTCCTACTTCTACTATTACTGCTACTACTAGCAGTCCTTTGCATTGTAAATACTACTACTATTACTACTACTGCTGCTAGTACGGCTACTACAATGATCTATAATACTAACCCAGTGCATGACAAATCTACTATTACTACTTCTATTGCGGCTACTGCTACTACTACTGCTAGACCAGTGCATGGCAGATACTACTACTATTACCACTATTGCTTCTACTTCTAGTACTGCTGCTTCTACTACGGCTGCTGCTTCTTCTACAGCTGCTGCTGCTACTACTACTCATCCTAGCTCTGTTCGTGGAAAATACTGCTACTACCACTGATGCTGATGCTGCTGCTACTACTGCCACTACTAATACCAATACTACTCGACCAGTGCATGGTAAATCTACTACTACCCTTGCTAGTGCTGCGACTGCTCCTACTAGTAGCAGCCCAGTGAATAGCAAATACTACTACTATTACCACTACTGCTGCTGCTATTACTACTGCAGCAACTAGTAGTGCTGCTGCTGCTGCTGCTACTACTACTATCTCCGTGCATGGCAAATACTTCTACTATTACTACTACTGCTGCTGCTGCTGCTACTACTACTACTACTCCTGCTACTGATAGTAGTGCAGTGCATGGCAAGTACTACTACTGTTTCTACTACTGCTGCTGCCACTTTTATTGCTGTCACTACCACTACTGCTACTACTAGTACTCCAGTGTATGGCAAATACTGCTTCTATTACTACTACTGCTGCCGTTGCTGCTACTGCTACTACTACTGCTACAACTTGCACCCAGTAAATTGCAAACATTACAACTATTACTTCTACTGCTGCTGCTGCTTCTACTGATACTACTGCTACTGCTTCTACTTCTCCTGCTGCTGCTTCTACTACTACCACTACTAGTCCCAGTGCAAGGTAAATAATACGATTATTACGACTACTGCTGCTTCTGCTAGTACTGCTGCTACTACTGCTACTACTGGTAGTCCAGTGCATGAAAAATACTATTACTACTACTGCTGCAGCTGCTGCTACTACTGCTGCTACTACTGCTACTACTAGTGATCCAGTGCATGGCAAATACAACAAATATTACTACTACTGATGTTGCCTCTACTACTGCTAATACTACTATCAATGCTACTAGCCAGTGCATGGCAAATATACTACTACTGCTGCTATTGCTGCTACTTCCACTACTACTACTGGCCCACTGCTGGGCAAATCATCTGCCACTTCTACTGCTGCTGCTGCTACAACTACTACTACTACTACTACTACTAGCCCATTGCATCTCAAATACTACTACTATTACCACTACTGCTGTTAGTCCTACTACTGCTGCTAGTCCTATTACAGCCGCTACTTGTACTACTACTATCCCAGTGCACGGAATGTACTACTAGTAAAGCGACTCCTACGTCTGCTTTTTCTACTACTGCTTCTGCTACTGCTACTACTAGTAGACCAGTGTGTGGCAAATACTACTACTATTACTACTACTGCTGCTGCTGCTACTACTGCTACTACTACTGCTATTACTAGTAGTCCAGGGAATGGCAAATACTACTACTACTATCACTACTACTGCTGCTGCTGCTACTACTACTGCTCCTTCTACTGCAACTACTAGTAGTCCAGTCCTTGGCAAATACTACTACTATGACTATGACTGCTGCTAATGCTACCACTGCTACTACTACTAATCCTGTCCGTGGCAAATGCTACTCTATTACTACTACTGCTGCAGCAGCGGCTACTGCTACTACTAATATCAATACTACGAGCCCAGTGCATGGCAAGTCTACCTCTACTGTTACTATTGCTGCTACTGCTACTACTACTTCTTACCCAGTGCATGGCAGATACTACTTCTATTACCACTGCTGCTGCTACCTCTACTGCTGCTGCAGCTACATCTACTGCTGCTGCTATTACTATTACTACTTCTACTACTAGCACAGTGCGTGGCAAATAGTACTAGGATTACTACTACCGCTGCTGCTGTTGCTATGACTTCTAGTACTACTGCTACTACTAGTAATCCAGTGTGTCACAAATACTATTCATACTACTACTGCTGCTGTTGCTACTACTACTATCAATACTACTAGCCCAGTTCATGGCCAATATACTACTACTACTGCTATAGCTGCTACTGCTACTACTACTAGTGGCCCACTGCAGGGCAAATCTGCTGCTACTCTTACTGCTGCTTATGCCACTTCTATTCCTGGTGCTACCTCTACTACTGCTGCTACTACTAGTAGTCTAGTGCATGGCAAATACTACTATTACTACTACTTCTGCTGCTGCTACTACTGCTACTACTAGTATCAATACTACTATCCCAGTGCATGGCAAATCTACTAGTACTACACCTATTAGTGCTAATGCTAATACTGCTACTTGCACACTGCAGGGCCAATCTGCTGCTACTACTACCGACGTTGCTGCTAATTCTACTTCTGCTGCTACCAATACAACTACTACTCCTAGTACCCCAGTGCATTTCAAATACTACCAATATTACCAGTACTGTTGCTACTACTACTGCTGCTGCTACTAGTACTATTACTAGCCCAGTCCATGCCAAATACTACGACTATTACCACTGCTGCTACTTCTGCTACTATTACTGCTCTTGCTCTTACGACTACTTCTGCTACTACTACTGCTACCGCTTCTAATTCTACTGTTGCTGCTACTACTACTAGCCCAGGGCATGGCAAATACTACTACTATTATTACTACTGCTGCTGCTGCTACTACTTCTACTAGTACTTCTATTACTTGTAGTCTAGTGCATGGGAAATACTACTTCTATTACTACTCCTGCTGCTGCTGCTACTACTGCTACTACTACTACCAATACTACTAGCTTAGTGCATGGGAAATCTGCTACTACTACTGCTGTATCTGCTACCGCTACTACTACTACTACTGGCCAGCTCCAGGGCAAATCTGCTGCTACTACTTCTGTTGCTGCTGCCACTTCTACTGCTCTTGCTACAACTACTACTACTGCTACTACTAGTAGTCCAGTGTATGGTAAATCCTAATACTACTAGTACTACTGCTGATGCAGCTTCTAGTGTTACTGCTACTACTGCTACTACTGCTAGTCCAGTGTATTGCAAATATAATTCTATTACTACTACTGCTGATGCTGCTACTACTGCTACTACTAATATCAATAGTACCAGCCAATTTCATGGCAAACCTACTACTACTCTTGCTATTGCTGCTGCTGCTACTACTACTGCTAAACCAGTGCATGGCAGATGCTACTACTATTACCACTACTGCTGCTGCTGCTGCTACTACTGCTGCTAATAGTAGTCCAGTGCGTTTCAAATACTACTAATATTACCACTACTGCCGCTGCTACTACTTCTACTACTACTATGAATATTACTAGCCCATTGCAAGGCAAATCTACTATTTCTACTTCTATTCCTAACACTTTTACTACTACTACTGGCCCAGTGCAGGGAAAATCTGCTGCTACTTCTAGTGCTGCCCCTGCCACTTCTATTGCTGCTGCTACAGCTACTACTATTACAACTATTGACTAGTGCATCAACAATACTACTACTATTAATATTACTGCTGCTTCTGGTGCTACTCCTGCTACTACTATTTGTCCAGTAAATGGCAAATACTACTACTCTTACTACTGCTTCTGATGCTGTTACTACTGCTACTGCTACCATCAATACTACTAGCCCAATCTATTACTCCTACTGCTATTGCTGCTTCTTGTCCTACTACTACTGCCAACTGCAGTGCAAGTTAGCTGCTACTACTACTGTTGCTGCTGTCACATCTACTGATGCTGATCCCACTACTACTACTACGACGACTAGTCCAGTGCATGGCAAATACTACTACAATTACCACTACTGGTTCTACTACAGCAGCTGCTATTTCTACTGCTGCTGCTACTACTAGCGTACTACTAGCCCAGTGCATGGCAAATGGTACTACTATTATTACTACTGCTGCTTCTGCTACTACTACTGCTAGTACTAGCAGTCCAGTGCATTTAAAATTCTACTACTATTTCTATTACTGCTGCTGCTACTACTGATGCTCCTACTACTGCTACTACTAGTAATCCAGTGCATGGCAAATATTATTAATAGTAATACTGCTGCTGCTGCTACTACTACTATAAATACTACTAGCCCAGTGCATGTCAAATATACTACTAATACTGCTATTCCTGCTTCCGCTACTATTACTACTGGCCCACTGCAGGGCAAATCTTCTGCTACTACTACTGCTTCTGCTGTCCGTTCTACTGCTGCTGCTTCCACTACTACTACAACTTCTACTAGTAGCCCAGCGCATGGCCAATACTACTACTATGATGATTACTGCTGCTACTACTAGTACTGCTGATGCTAATTTGATTGCTGCTGCTACTACTACTACTATTAGTTCAGTGTATGTCAAATACTAGTACTATTACTACTACCGCAGCTGCTGCTACTTCTGATACTACTTCTGCTACTACAGGTAGTGCAGTGAATGGCAAATACTATTAATACTACTGCTCAGGCTGCTGCTACTACTGCTACTACTACTGCTACTACTACTAGCACTGTTGCTGCTAATTCTACTGATGCTGCTGCTCTATGTGCTGCTACTACTACTACTAGTCAATGCATGGCAAATACTACTACTATTACTGCTTCTGCTGCTACTACTTCTGCTACTACTGCTACTATTAGTAGTCCAGTGTATATCAAATACTACTAGTATCACCACGACTGCTGCTACTACTTCGACTGCCGCTGCTACTTCTCCTGCTGCTCGTATTACTACAGCTACTACTAGCCCAGTGCGTGGTAAATACTACTACTATTACTACCACTGCTGCTTCTGCAGCTACTATTGCTACTACTACAAGTCCAGTGCATTGCAAACACATTGCTATTACTAGTAGTGCATTGCATTTAAAATACTACTATAATTACTACGTCTGCTGCTACTACTGTTACTACTAGTAGTACAGTGCATGGTAAATACAACTACAATTAATACTAATGCTGCTGCTGCTACCACTGCTACTACTAGTAGTAAATTGCATGGCAAATACAACTAATATTACTACAACTGCTGTTGCTACTACTGCTACTACTAATGTGAATACCACTAGGCCAGAGCATGGCAAATCTACTACTACAATTGCTATTGCTGCTACTGCTACTACTACTACTTACCCAGGGCGTACCAAATACAACTACTGTTACCACTACTGCTGCTACTACTGCTGCAACTACTACTGCTACTGTTTCTAATTCTACTGCTTTTGCTACTACTACTACTACTACTATCCCAGGGCATGGCAAATAATACTACTATTATTACTACTGCTGCTGCTGCTGCTACTACGGCTACTACTGCTATCAATACTACTAGCCAGTGCATGGCAAGTCTACTACTACTACTGCTATTGCTGCTACTTCCACTCCTACTACTGGCCAACTGCCAGGCAAATCTTCTACCACTTCTGCTGCTGCGATCACTGGTACTACTACAAATACTAGCCTATTGCATATCAAATACTACTAGTATTAACACTACTGCTGCTACTCCTCCTACTGCTGCTACGACTACTACTGCTGCTACTTTTTCTCTTAGTAGCCCAGTGCATGGAATATAGTACTTCTATAACTACGCTTATGTCTGCAGTTTATATTACTGCTACTACAACTGCTACTCCTAGTAGACCAGTGCATGGCAAATACTACTACTACTACTACTTCTGCTGCTGCTGATACTACTGCTACTACTTCTGCTAGTACTAGTAGTCCAGTGCATGGCAAATACTACAACTATTACTACTACTGCTGCTGCTGATACTACTGCTACTACTACCATCAATACTACTAGCTCAGTGCATGGCAAATCTACTACTACTACTGCTATTGCTGCTACTTCCACTCCTACTACTGGCCCACTGCCAGGCAAATCTTCTACCACTTCTACTGCTGGTGCGACCACTAGTACTACTACAAATACTAGCCTATTGCATTGCAAATACTACTACTATTAACACTACTGCTGCTACTCCCACTACTGCTGCTACTCCTACTACTGCTGCTACTTGTACCCTTAGTAGCTCAGTGCATGGAGAATACTACTTGTATAACTACTCCTGTGTCTACTGTTTCTATTACTGCTACCACTGCAGCTACTACTAGTAGACCATTGCATGGCAAATACTACTACTATTACTACTGCTGCTGCTGCTGATTCTACTGCTACTACTTCTGCTAGTACTAGCAGTCCAGTGCATGGCAAATACTACTTCTATTATTACTACTGCTGCTACTGCTACTACTATCCATCCTACTAGCTCAGTGCATGGCAAATCTACTACTAGTACTTCTATTGCTACTACTGCTACTACTCCTAATGTCACACTGCAGGGCAACTCTGGTGCTACTACGACTGCTGCTGCGGTCAATTCTAATGCTATTGCTCCCATTATTACTACTGCTACTACTAGTAGTCCAGTGCATGGCAAATACTACTAATATTACTACTGCTGCTGCTGCTGATTCTACTGCTACTACTTCTGCTAGTACTAGCAGTCCAGTGCATGGCAAATACTACTTCTATTATTACTACTGCTGCTACTGCTACTACTATCCATCCTACTAGCTCAGTGCATGGCAAATCTAGTACTAGTACTTCTATTGCTACTACTGCTACTACACCTAATGTCACACTGCAGGGCAACTCTGGTGCTACTACTACTGCTGCTGCGGTCAATTCTAATGCTGTTGCTCCCATTATTACTACTGCTACTACTAGTAGTCCAGTGCATGGCAAATACTACTACTATTACCACAACTGCTGCTACTACTACTGCTGCTGCTATTTCTACTACTACTACTAGTCCAGTGCATGGCAAACACTAGTGCTATTACTAATACTGCTGCTGCTGCTCCTCCTACTTCTACTATTACTGCTACTACTAGCAGTCCTTTGCATTGCAAATACTACTAGTATTACTACTGCTGCTGCTAGTACTGCTACTACAATGATCTATAATACTAACCCAGTGCATGGCAAATCTACTATTACTACTTCTATTGCGGCTACTGCTACTACTACTGCTAGACCAGTGCATGGCAGATACTACTACTATTACCACTATTGCTTCTACTTCTAGTACTGCTGCTTCTACTACGGCTGCTGCTTCTTCTACAGCTGCTGCTGCTACTACTACTCATCCTAGCCCTGTTCGTGGAAAATACTGCTACTATTACTACTACTGATGCTGCTGCTACTACTGCCACTACTAATACCAATACTACTCGACCAGTGCATGGTAAATCTACTACTACCCTTGCTAGTGCTGTGACTGCTCCTACTAGTAGCAGCCCAGTGAATAGCAAATACTACTACTATTACCACTACTGCTGCTGCTATTACTACTGCAGCAACTAGTAGTGCTGCTGCTGCTGCTGCTACAACTACTATCTCCGTGCATGGCAAATACTTCTACTATTACTACTACTGCTGCTGCTGCTGCTACTAGTACTACTCCTGCTACTGATAGTAGTGCAGTGCATGGCAAGTACTACTACTGTTTCTACTACTGCTGCTGCCACTTTTATTGCTGTCACTACCACTACTGCTACTACTAGTACCCCAGTGTATGGCAAATACTGCTTCTATTAATACTACTGCTGCCGTTGCTGCTACTGCTACTACTACTGCTACAACTTGCACCCAGTAAATTGCAAACATTACAACTATTACTTCTACTGCTGCTGCTGCTTCTACTGATACTACTGCTACTGCTTCTACTTCTCCTGCTGCTGCTTCTACTACTACCACTACTAGTCCCAGTGCAAGGTAAATAATACGATTATTACGACTACTGCTGCTTCTGCTAATACTGCTGCTACTACTGCTACTACTGGTAGTCCAGTGCATGAAAAATACTATTACTACTACTGCTGCAGCTGCTGCTACTACTGCTGCTACTACTGCTACTACTAGTGATCCAGTGCATGGCAAATACAACAAATATTACTACTACTGATGTTGCCTCTACTACTGCTAATACTACTATCAATGCTACTAGCCAGTGCATGGCAAATATACTACTACTGCTGCTATTGCTGCTACTTCCACTACTACTACTGGCCCACTGCTGGGCAAATCATCTGCCACTTCTACTGCTGCTGCTGCTACAACTACTACTACTACTACTACTACTAGCCCATTGCATCTCAAATACTACTACTATTACCACTACTGCTGTTAGTCCTACTACTCCTGCTAGTCCTATTACTGCTGCTACTTGTACTATTACTATCCCAGTGCACGGAATGTACTACTAGTAAAGCTACTCCTACGTCTGCTTTTTCTACTACTGCTTCTGCTACTGCTACTACTAGTAGACCAGTGTGTGGCAAATACTACTACTATTACTACTACTGCTGCTGCTGCTACTACTGCTACTACTACTGCTATTACTAGTAGTCCAGGGAATGGCAAATACTACTACTACTATCACTACTACTGCTGCTGCTGCTACTACTACTGCTCCTTCTACTGCAACTACTAGTAGTCCAGTCCTTGGCAAATACTACTACTATGACTATGACTGCTGCTAATGCTACCACTGCTACTACTACTAATCCTGTCCGTGGCAAATGCTACTCTATTACTACTACTGCTGCAGCAGCGGCTACTGCTACTACTAATATCAATACTACGAGCCCAGTGCATGGCAAGTCTACCTCTACTGTTACTATTGCTGCTACTGCTACTACTACATCTTACCCAGTGCATGGCAGATACTACTTCTATTACCACTGCTGCTGCTACCTCTACTGCTGCTGCAGCTACATCTACTGCTGCTGCTATTACTATTACTACTTCTACTACTAGCACAGTGCGTGGCAAATAGTACTAATATTACTACTACCGCTGCTGCTGTTGCTATGACTTCTAGTACTACTGCTACTACTAGTAATCCAGTGTGTCGCAAATACTATTCATACTACTACTGCTGCTGTTGCTACTACTACTATCAATACTACTAGCCCAGTGCATGGCCAATATACTACTACTACTGCTATAGCTGCTACTGCTACTACTACTAGTGGCCCACTGCAGGGCATATCTGCTGCTACTCTTACTGCTGCTTATGCCATTTCTATTCCTGGTGCTACCTCTACTACTGCTGCTACTACTAGTAGTCTAGTGCATGGCAAATACTACTATTACTACTACTTCTGCTGCTGCTACTACTGCTACTACTAGTATCAATACTACTATCCCAGTGCATGGCAAATCTACTAGTACTACACCTATTAGTGCTAATGCTAATACTGCTACTTGCACACTGCAGGGCCAATCTGCTGCTACTACTACCGACGTTGCTGCTAATTCTACTTCTGCTGCTACCAATACAACTACTACTCCTAGTACCCCAGTGCATTTCAAATACTACCAATATTACCAGTACTGTTGCTACTACTACTGCTGCTGCTACTAGTACTATTACTAGCCCAGTCCATGCCAAATACTACGACTATTACCACTGCTGCTACTTCTGCTACTATTACTGCTCTTGCTCTTACGACTACTTCTGCTACTACTACTGCTACCGCTTCTAATTCTACTGTTGCTGCTACTACTACTAGCCCAGGGCATGGCAAATACTACTACTATTATTACTACTGCTGCTGCTGCTACTACTTCTACTAGTACTTCTATTACTTGTAGTCTAGTGCATGGGAAATACTACTTCTATTACTACTCCTGCTGCTGCTGCTAATACTGCTACTACTACTACCAATACTACTAGCTTAGTGCATGGGAAATCTGCTACTACTACTGCTGTATCTGCTACCGCTACTACTACTACTACTGGCCAGCTCCAGGGCAAATCTGCTGCTACTACTTCTGTTGCTGCTGCCACTTCTACTGCTCTTGCTACAACTACTACTACTGCTACTACTAGTAGTCCAGTGTATGGTAAATCCTAATACTACTAGTACTACTGCTGATGCAGCTTCTAGTGTTACTGCTACTACTGCTACTACTGCTAGTCCAGTGTATTGCAAATATAATTCTATTACTACTACTGCTGATGCTGCTACTACTGCTACTACTAATATCAATAGTACCAGCCAATTTCATGGCAAACCTACTACTACTCTTGCTATTGCTGCTGCTGCTACTACTACTGCTAACCCAGTGCATGGCAGATGCTACTACTATTACCACTACTGCTGCTGCTGCTGCTACTACTGCTGCCAATAGTAGTCCAGTGCGTGGCAAATACTACTAATATTACCACTACTGCCGCTGCTACTACTTCTACTACTACTATGAATATTACTAGCCCATTGCAAGGCAAATCTACTATTTCTACTTCTATTCCTAACACTTTTACTACTACTACTGGCCCAGTGCAGGGAAAATCTGCTGCTACTTCTAGTGCTGCCCCTGCCACTTCTATTGCTGCTGCTACAGCTACTACTATTACAACTATTGACTAGTGCATCAACAATACTACTACTATTAATATTACTGCTGCTTCTGGTGCTACTACTGCTACTACTATTTGTCCAGTAAATGGCAAATACTACTACTCTTACTACTGCTTCTGATGCTGTTACTACTGCTACTGCTACCATCAATACTACTAGCCCAATCTATTACTCCTACTGCTATTGCTGCTTCTTGTCCTACTACTACTGCCAACTGCAGTGCAAGTTAGCTGCTACTACTACTGTTGCTGCTGTCACATCTACTGATGCTGATCCCACTACTACTACTACGACGACTAGTCCAGTGCATGGCAAATACTACTACAATTACCACTACTGGTTCTACTACAGCAGCTGCTATTTCTACTGCTGCTGCTACTACTAGCGTACTACTAGCCCAGTGCATGGCAAATGGTACTACTATTATTACTACTGCTGCTTCTGCTACTACTACTGCTAGTACTAGCAGTCCAGTGCATTTAAAATTCTACTACTATTTCTATTACTGCTGCTGCTACTACTGATGCTCCTACTACTGCTACTACTAGTAATCCAGTGCATGGCAAATATTATTAATAGTAATACTGCTGCTGCTGCTACTACTACTATAAATACTACTAGCCCAGTGCATGTCAAATATACTACTAATACTGCTATTCCTGCTTCCGCTACTATTACTACTGGCCCACTGCAGGGCAAATCTTCTGCTACTACTACTGCTTCTGCTGTCCGTTCTACTGCTGCTGCTTCCACTACTACTACAACTTCTACTAGTAGCCCAGCGCATGGCCAATACTACTACTATGATGATTACTGCTGCTACTACTAGTACTGCTGATGCTAATTTGATTGCTGCTGCTACTACTACTACTATTAGTTCAGTGTATGTCAAATACTAGTACTATTACTACTACCGCAGCTGCTGCTACTTCTGATACTACTTCTGCTACTACAGGTAGTGCAGTGAATGGCAAATACTATTAATACTACTGCTCAGGCTGCTGCTACTACTGCTACTACTACTGCTACTACTACTAGCACTGTTGCTGCTAATTCTACTGATGCTGCTGCTCTATGTGCTGCTACTACTACTACTAGTCAATGCATGGCAAATACTACTACTATTACTGCTTCTGCTGCTACTACTTCTGCTACTACTGCTACTATTAGTAGTCCAGTGTATATCAAATACTACTAGTATCACCACGACTGCTGCTACTACTTCGACTGCCGCTGCTACTTCTCCTGCTGCTCGTATTACTACAGCTACTACTAGCCCAGTGCGTGGTAAATACTACTACTATTACTACCACTGCTGCTTCTGCAGCTACTATTGCTACTACTACAAGTCCAGTGCATTGCAAACACATTGCTATTACTAGTAGTGCATTGCATTTAAAATACTACTATAATTACTACGTCTGCTGCTACTACTGTTACTACTAGTAGTACAGTGCATGGTAAATACAACTACAATTAATACTAATGCTGCTGCTGCTACCACTGCTACTACTAGTAGTAAATTGCATGGCAAATACAACTAATATTACTACAACTGCTGTTGCTACTACTGCTACTACTAATATGAATACCACTAGGCCAGAGCATGGCAAATCTACTACTACAATTGCTATTGCTGCTACTGCTACTACTACTACTTACCCAGGGCATGCCAAATACAACTACTGTTACCACTACTGCTGCTACTACTGCTGCAACTACTACTGCTACTGTTTCTAATTCTACTGCTTTTACTACTACTACTACTACTACTACTATCCCAGGGCACGGCAAATAATACTACTATTATTACTACTGCTGCTGCTGCTGCTACTACGGCTACTACTGCTATCAATACTACTAGCCAGTGCATGGCAAGTCTACTACTACTACTGCTATTGCTGCTACTTCCACTCCTACTACTGGCCAACTGCCAGGCAAATCTTCTACCACTTCTGCTGCTGCAATCACTGGTACTACTACAAATACTAGCCTATTGCATATCAAATACTACTAGTATTAACACTACTGCTGCTACTCCTCCTACTGCTGCTACGACTACTACTGCTGCTACTTTTTCTCTTAGTAGCCCAGTGCATGGAATAGAGTACTTCTATAACTATGCTTATGTCTGCAGTTTATATTACTGCTACTACAACTGCTACTCCTAGTAGACCAGTGCATGGCAAATACTACTACTACTACTACTTCTGCTGCTGCTGATACTACTGCTACTACTTCTGCTAGTACTAGTAGTCCAGTGCATGGCAAATACTACAACTATTACTACTACTGCTGCTGCTGATACTACTGCTACTACTACCATCAATACTACTAGCTCAGTGCATGGCAAATCTACTACTACTACTGCTATTGCTGCTACTTCCACTCCTACTACTGGCCCACTGCCAGGCAAATCTTCTACCACTTCTACTGCTGGTGCAACCACTAGCACTACTACAAATACTAGCCTATTGCATTGCAAATATTACTACTATTAACACTACTGCTGCTACTCCCACTACTGCTGCTACTCCTACTACTGCTGCTACTTGTACCCTTAGTAGCTCAGTGCATGGAGAATACTACTTGTATAACTACTCCTGTGTCTACTGTTTCTATTACTGCTACCACTGCAGCTACTACTAGTAGACCATTGCATGGCAAATACTACTACTATTACTACTGCTGCTGCTGCTGATACTTCTGCTACTACTTCTGCTAGTACTAGTAGTCCAGTGCATGGCAAATACTACTTCTATTATTACTACTGCTGCTACTGCTACTACTATCCATCCTACTAGCTCAGTGCATGGCAAATCTACTACTAGTACTTCTATTGCTACTACTGCTACTACTCCTAATGTCACACTGCAGGGCAACTCTTGTGCTACTACTACTGCTGCTGCGGTCAATTCTAATGCTGTTGCTCCCATTATTACTACTGCTACTACTAGTAGTCCAGTGCATGGCAAATACTACTACTATTACCACAACTGCTGCTACTACTACTGCTGCTGCTATTTCTACTACTACTACTAGTCCAGTGCATGGCAAACACTAGTGCTATTACTAATACTGCTGCTGCTGCTCCTCCTACTTCTACTATTACTGCTACTACTAGCAGTCCTTTGCATTGTAAATACTACTACTATTACTACTACTGCTGCTAGTACGGCTACTACAATGATCTATAATACTAACCCAGTGCATGACAAATCTACTATTCCTACTTCTATTGCGGCTACTGCTACTACTACTGCTAGACCAGTGCATGGCAGATACTACTACTATTACCACTATTGCTTCTACTTCTAGTACTGCTGCTTCTACTACGGCTGCTGCTTCTTCTACAGCTGCTGCTGCTACTACTACTCATCCTAGCTCTGTTCGTGGAAAATACTGCTACTACAACTGATGCTGATGCTGCTGCTACTACTGCCACTACTAATACCAATACTACTCGACCAGTGCATGGTAAATCTACTACTACCCTTGCTAGTGCTGTGACTGCTCCTACTAGTAGCAGCCCAGTGAATAGCAAATACTACTACTATTACCACTACTGCTGCTGCTATTACTACTGCAGCAACTAGTAGTGCTGCTGCTGCTGCTGCTACTACTACTATCTCCGTGCATGGCAAATACTTCTACTATTACTACTACTGCTGCTGCTGCTGCTACTACTACTACTACTCCTGCTACTGATAGTAGTGCAGTGCATGGCAAGTACTACTACTGTTTCTACTACTGCTGCTGCCACTTTTATTGCTGTCACTACCACTACTGCTACTACTAGTACTCCAGTGTATGGCAAATACTGCTTCTATTACTACTACTGCTGCCGTTGCTGCTACTGCTACTACTACTGCTACAACTTGCACCCAGTAAATTGCAAACATTACAACTATTACTTCTACTGCTGCTGCTGCTTCTACTGATACTACTGCTACTGCTTCTACTTCTCCTGCTGCTGCTTCTACTACTACCACTACTAGTCCCAGTGCAAGGTAAATAATACGATTATTACGACTACTGCTGCTTCTGCTAGTACTGCTGCTACTACTGCTACTACTGGTAGTCCAGTGCATGAAAAATACTATTACTACTACTGCTGCAGCTGCTGCTACTACTGCTGCTACTACTGCTACTACTAGTGATCCAGTGCATGGCAAATACAACAAATATTACTACTACTGATGTTGCCTCTACTACTGCTAATACTACTATCAATGCTACTAGCCAGTGCATGGCAAATATACTACTACTGCTGCTATTGCTGCTACTTCCACTACTACTACTGGCCCACTGCTGGGCAAATCATCTGCCACTTCTACTGCTGCTGCTGCTACAACTACTACTACTACTACTACTACTAGCCCATTGCATCTCAAATACTACTACTATTACCACTACTGCTGTTAGTCCTACTACTGCTGCTAGTCCTATTACAGCCGCTACTTGTACTACTACTATCCCAGTGCACGGAATGTACTACTAGTAAAGCGACTCCTACGTCTGCTTTTTCTACTACTGCTTCTGCTACTGCTACTACTAGTAGACCAGTGTGTGGCAAATACTACTACTATTACTACTACTGCTGCTGCTGCTACTACTGCTACTACTACTGCTATTACTAGTAGTCCAGGGAATGGCAAATACTACTACTACTATCACTACTACTGCTGCTGCTGCTACTACTACTGCTCCTTCTACTGCAACTACTAGTAGTCCAGTCCTTGGCAAATACTACTACTATGACTATGACTGCTGCTAATGCTACCACTGCTACTACTACTAATCCTGTCCGTGGCAAATGCTACTCTATTACTACTACTGCTGCAGCAGCGGCTACTGCTACTACTAATATCAATACTACGAGTCCAGTGCGTGGCAAGTCTACCTCTACTGTTACTATTGCTGCTACTGCTACTACTACTTCTTACCCAGTGCATGGCAGATACTACTTCTATTACCACTGCTGCTGCTACCTCTACTGCTGCTGCTGCTATTACTATTACTACTTCTACTACTAGCACAGTGCGTGGCAAATAGTACTAGGATTACTACTACCGCTGCTGCTGTTGCTATGACTTCTAGTACTACTGCTACTACTAGTAATCCAGTGTGTCGCAAATACTATTCATACTACTACTGCTGCTGTTGCTACTACTACTATCAATACTACTAGCCCAGTGCATGGCCAATATACTACTACTACTGCTATAGCTGCTACTGCTACTACTACTAGTGGCCCACTGCAGGGCATATCTGCTGCTACTCTTACTGCTGCTTATGCCATTTCTATTCCTGGTGCTACCTCTACTACTGCTGCTACTACTAGTAGTCTAGTGCATGGCAAATACTACTATTACTACTACTTCTGCTGCTGCTACTACTGCTACTACTAGTATCAATACTACTATCCCAGTGCATGGCAAATCTACTAGTACTACACCTATTAGTGCTAATGCTAATACTGCTACTTGCACACTGCAGGGCCAATCTGCTGCTACTACTACCGACGTTGCTGCTAATTCTACTTCTGCTGCTACCAATACAACTACTACTCCTAGTACCCCAGTGCATTTCAAATACTACCAATATTACCAGTACTGTTGCTACTACTACTGCTGCTGCTACTAGTACTATTACTAGCCCAGTCCATGCCAAATACTACGACTATTACCACTGCTGCTACTTCTGCTACTATTACTGCTCTTGCTCTTACGACTACTTCTGCTACTACTACTGCTACCGCTTCTAATTCTACTGTTGCTGCTACTACTACTAGCCCAGGGCATGGCAAATACTACTACTATTATTACTACTGCTGCTGCTGCTACTACTTCTACTAGTACTTCTATTACTTGTAGTCTAGTGCATGGGAAATACTACTTCTATTACTACTCCTGCTGCTGCTGCTAATACTGCTACTACTACTCCCAATACTACTAGCTTAGTGCATGGGAAATCTGCTACTACTACTGCTGTATCTGCTACCGCTACTACTACTACTACTGGCCAGCTCCAGGGCAAATCTGCTGCTACTACTTCTGTTGCTGCTGCCACTTCTACTGCTCTTGCTACAACTACTACTACTGCTACTACTAGTAGTCCAGTGTATGGTAAATCCTAATACTACTAGTACTACTGCTGATGCAGCTTCTAGTGTTACTGCTACTACTGCTACTACTGCTAGTCCAGTGTATTGCAAATATAATTCTATTACTACTACTGCTGATGCTGCTACTACTGCTACTACTAATATCAATAGTACCAGCCAATTTCATGGCAAACCTACTACTACTCTTGCTATTGCTGCTGCTGCTACTACTACTGCTAACCCAGTGCATGGCAGATGCTACTACTATTACCACTACTGCTGCTGCTGCTGCTACTACTGCTGCCAATAGTAGTCCAGTGCGTGGCAAATACTACTAATATTACCACTACTGCCGCTGCTACTACTTCTACTACTACTATGAATATTACTAGCCCATTGCAAGGCAAATCTACTATTTCTACTTCTATTCCTAACACTTTTACTACTACTACTGGCCCAGTGCAGGGAAAATCTGCTGCTACTTCTAGTGCTGCCCCTGCCACTTCTATTGCTGCTGCTACAGCTACTACTATTACAACTATTGACTAGTGCATCAACAATACTACTACTATTAATATTACTGCTGCTTCTGGTGCTACTACTGCTACTACTATTTGTCCAGTAAATGGCAAATACTACTACTCTTACTACTGCTTCTGATGCTGTTACTACTGCTACTGCTACCATCAATACTACTAGCCCAATCTATTACTCCTACTGCTATTGCTGCTTCTTGTCCTACTACTACTGCCAACTGCAGTGCAAGTTAGCTGCTACTACTACTGTTGCTGCTGTCACATCTACTGATGCTGATCCCACTACTACTACTACGACGACTAGTCCAGTGCATGGCAAATACTACTACAATTACCACTACTGGTTCTACTACAGCAGCTGCTATTTCTACTGCTGCTGCTACTACTAGCGTACTACTAGCCCAGTGCATGGCAAATGGTACTACTATTATTACTACTGCTGCTTCTGCTACTACTACTGCTAGTACTAGCAGTCCAGTGCATTTAAAATTCTACTACTATTTCTATTACTGCTGCTGCTACTACTGATGCTCCTACTACTGCTACTACTAGTAATCCAGTGCATGGCAAATATTATTAATAGTAATACTGCTGCTGCTGCTACTACTACTATAAATACTACTAGCCCAGTGCATGTCAAATATACTACTAATACTGCTATTCCTGCTTCCGCTACTATTACTACTGGCCCACTGCAGGGCAAATCTTCTGCTACTACTACTGCTTCTGCTGTCCGTTCTACTGCTGCTGCTTCCACTACTACTACAACTTCTACTAGTAGCCCAGCGCATGGCCAATACTACTACTATGATGATTACTGCTGCTACTACTAGTACTGCTGATGCTAATTTGATTGCTGCTGCTACTACTACTACTATTAGTTCAGTGTATGTCAAATACTAGTACTATTACTACTACCGCAGCTGCTGCTACTTCTGATACTACTTCTGCTACTACAGGTAGTGCAGTGAATGGCAAATACTATTAATACTACTGCTCAGGCTGCTGCTACTACTGCTAATACTACTGCTACTACTACTAGCACTGTTGCTGCTAATTCTACTGATGCTGCTGCTCTATGTGCTGCTACTACTACTACTAGTCAATGCATGGCAAATACTACTACTATTACTGCTTCTGCTGCTACTACTTCTGCTACTACTGCTACTATTAGTAGTCCAGTGTATATCAAATACTACTAGTATCACCACGACTGCTGCTACTACTTCGACTGCCGCTGCTACTTCTCCTGCTGCTCGTATTACTACAGGTACTACTAGCCCAGTGCGTGGTAAATACTACTACTATTACTACCACTGCTGCTTCTGCAGCTACTATTGCTACTACTACAAGTCCAGTGCATTGCAAACACATTGCTATTACTAGTAGTGCATTGCATTTAAAATACTACTATAATTACTACGTCTGCTGCTACTACTGTTACTACTAGTAGTACAGTGCATGGTAAATACAACTACAATTAATACTAATGCTGCTGCTGCTACCACTGCTACTACTAGTAGTAAATTGCATGGCAAATACAACTAATATTACTACAACTGCTGTTGCTACTACTGCTACTACTAATGTGAATACCACTAGGCCAGAGCATGGCAAATCTACTACTACAATTGCTATTGCTGCTACTGCTACTACTACTACTTACCCAGGGCGTACCAAATACAACTACTGTTACCACTACTGCTGCTACTACTGCTGCAACTACTACTGCTACTGTTTCTAATTCTACTGCTTTTGCTACTACTACTACTACTACTATCCCAGGGCATGGCAAATAATACTACTATTATTACTACTGCTGCTGCTGCTGCTACTACGGCTACTACTGCTATCAATACTACTAGCCAGTGCATGGCAAGTCTACTACTACTACTGCTATTGCTGCTACTTCCACTCCTACTACTGGCCAACTGCCAGGCAAATCTTCTACCACTTCTGCTGCTGCGATCACTGGTACTACTACAAATACTAGCCTATTGCATATCAAATACTACTAGTATTAACACTACTGCTGCTACTCCTCCTACTGCTGCTACGACTACTACTGCTGCTACTTTTTCTCTTAGTAGCCCAGTGCATGGAATATAGTACTTTTATAACTATGCTTATGTCTGCAGTTTATATTACTGCTACTACAACTGCTACTCCTAGTAGACCAGTGCATGGCAAATACTACTACTACTACTACTTCTGCTGCTGCTGATACTACTGCTACTACTTCTGCTAGTACTAGTAGTCCAGTGCATGGCAAATACTACAACTATTACTACTACTGCTGCTGCTGATACTACTGCTACTACTACCATCAATACTACTAGCTCAGTGCATGGCAAATCTACTACTACTACTGCTATTGCTGCTACTTCCACTCCTACTACTGGCCCACTGCCAGGCAAATCTTCTACCACTTCTACTGCTGGTGCGACCACTAGTACTACTACAAATACTAGCCTATTGCATTGCAAATACTACTACTATTAACACTACTGCTGCTACTCCCACTACTGCTGCTACTCCTACTACTGCTGCTACTTGTACCCTTAGTAGCTCAGTGCATGGAGAATACTACTTGTATAACTACTCCTGTGTCTACTGTTTCTATTACTGCTACCACTGCAGCTACTACTAGTAGACCATTGCATGGCAAATACTACTACTATTACTACTGCTGCTGCTGCTGATTCTACTGCTACTACTTCTGCTAGTACTAGCAGTCCAGTGCATGGCAAATACTACTTCTATTATTACTACTGCTGCTACTGCTACTACTATCCATCCTACTAGCTCAGTGCATGGCAAATCTACTACTAGTACTTCTATTGCTACTACTGCTACTACTCCTAATGTCACACTGCAGGGCAACTCTGGTGCTACTACGACTGCTGCTGCGGTCAATTCTAATGCTATTGCTCCCATTATTACTACTGCTACTACTAGTAGTCCAGTGCATGGCAAATACTACTAATATTACTACTGCTGCTGCTGCTGATTCTACTGCTACTACTTCTGCTAGTACTAGCAGTCCAGTGCATGGCAAATACTACTTCTATTATTACTACTGCTGCTACTGCTACTACTATCCATCCTACTAGCTCAGTGCATGGCAAATCTAGTACTAGTACTTCTATTGCTACTACTGCTACTACACCTAATGTCACACTGCAGGGCAACTCTGGTGCTACTACTACTGCTGCTGCGGTCAATTCTAATGCTGTTGCTCCCATTATTACTACTGCTACTACTAGTAGTCCAGTGCATGGCAAATACTACTACTATTACCACAACTGCTGCTACTACTACTGCTGCTGCTATTTCTACTACTACTACTAGTCCAGTGCATGGCAAACACTAGTGCTATTACTAATACTGCTGCTGCTGCTCCTCCTACTTCTACTATTACTGCTACTACTAGCAGTCCTTTGCATTGTAAATACTACTACTATTACTACTACTGCTGCTAGTACGGCTACTACAATGATCTATAATACTAACCCAGTGCATGACAAATCTACTATTCCTACTTCTATTGCGGCTACTGCTACTACTACTGCTAGACCAGTGCATGGCACATACTACTACTATTACCACTATTGCTTCTACTTCTAGTACTGCTGCTTCTACTACGTCTGCTGCTTCTTCTACAGCTGCTGCTGCTACTACTACTCATCCTAGCTCTGTTCGTGGAAAATACTGCTACTACAACTGATGCTGATGCTGCTGCTACTACTGCCACTACTAATACCAATACTACTCGACCAGTGCATGGTAAATCTACTACTACCCTTGCTAGTGCTGTGACTGCTCCTACTAGTAGCAGCCCAGTGAATAGCAAATACTACTACTATTACCACTACTGCTGCTGCTATTACTACTGCAGCAACTAGTAGTGCTGCTGCTGCTGCTGCTACTACTACTATCTCCGTGCATGGCAAATACTTCTACTATTACTACTACTGCTGCTGCTGCTGCTACTACTACTACTCCTGCTACTGATAGTAGTGCAGTGCATGGCAAGTACTACTACTGTTTCTACTACTGCTGCTGCCACTTTTATTGCTGTCACTACCACTACTGCTACTACTAGTACTCCAGTGTATGGCAAATACTGCTTCTATTACTACTACTGCTGCCGTTGCTGCTACTGCTACTACTACTGCTACAACTTGCACCCAGTAAATTGCAAACATTACAACTATTACTTCTACTGCTGCTGCTTCTACTGATACTACTGCTACTGCTTCTACTTCTCCTGCTGCTGCTTCTACTACTACCACTACTAGTCCCAGTGCAAGGTAAATAATACGATTATTACGACTACTGCTGCTTCTGCTAATACTGCTGCTACTACTGCTACTACTGGTAGTCCAGTGCATGAAAAATACTATTACTACTACTGCTGCAGCTGCTGCTACTACTGCTGCTACTACTGCTACTACTAGTGATCCAGTGCATGGCAAATACAACAAATATTACTACTACTGATGTTGCCTCTACTACTGCTAATACTACTATCAATGCTACTAGCCAGTGCATGGCAAATATACTACTACTGCTGCTATTGCTGCTACTTCCACTACTACTACTGGCCCACTGCTGGGCAAATCATCTGCCACTTCTACTGCTGCTGCTGCTACAACTACTACTACTACTACTACTACTAGCCCATTGCATCTCAAATACTACTACTATTACCACTACTGCTGTTAGTCCTACTACTCCTGCTAGTCCTATTACTGCTGCTACTTGTACTATTACTATCCCAGTGCACGGAATGTACTACTAGTAAAGCGACTCCTACGTCTGCTTTTTCTACTACTGCTTCTGCTACTGCTACTACTAGTAGACCAGTGTGTGGCAAATACTACTACTATTACTACTACTGCTGCTGCTGCTACTACTGCTACTACTACTGCTATTACTAGTAGTCCAGGGAATGGCAAATACTACTACTACTATCACTACTACTGCTGCTGCTGCTACTACTACTGCTCCTTCTACTGCAACTACTAGTAGTCCAGTCCTTGGCAAATACTACTACTATGACTATGACTGCTGCTAATGCTACCACTGCTACTACTACTAATCCTGTCCGTGGCAAATGCTACTCTATTACTACTACTGCTGCAGCAGCGTCTACTGCTACTACTAATATCAATACTACGAGCCCAGTGCATGGCAAGTCTACCTCTACTGTTACTATTGCTGCTACTGCTACTACTACATCTTACCCAGTGCATGGCAGATACTACTTCTATTACCACTGCTGCTGCTACCTCTACTGCTGCTGCAGCTACATCTACTGCTGCTGCTATTACTATTACTACTTCTACTACTAGCACAGTGCGTGGCAAATAGTACTAATATTACTACTACCGCTGCTGCTGTTGCTATGACTTCTAGTACTACTGCTACTACTAGTAATCCAGTGTGTCGCAAATACTATTCATACTACTACTGCTGCTGTTGCTACTACTACTATCAATACTACTAGCCCAGTGCATGGCCAATATACTACTACTACTGCTATAGCTGCTACTGCTACTACTACTAGTGGCCCACTGCAGGGCATATCTGCTGCTACTCTTACTGCTGCTTATGCCATTTCTATTCCTGGTGCTACCTCTACTACTGCTGCTACTACTAGTAGTCTAGTGCATGGCAAATACTACTATTACTACTACTTCTGCTGCTGCTACTACTGCTACTACTAGTATCAATACTACTATCCCAGTGCATGGCAAATCTACTAGTACTACACCTATTAGTGCTAATGCTAATACTGCTACTTGCACACTGCAGGGCCAATCTGCTGCTACTACTACCGACGTTGCTGCTAATTCTACTTCTGCTGCTACCAATACAACTACTACTCCTAGTACCCCAGTGCATTTCAAATACTACCAATATTACCAGTACTGTTGCTACTACTACTGCTGCTGCTACTAGTACTATTACTAGCCCAGTCCATGCCAAATACTACGACTATTACCACTGCTGCTACTTCTGCTACTATTACTGCTCTTGCTCTTACGACTACTTCTGCTACTACTACTGCTACCGCTTCTAATTCTACTGTTGCTGCTACTACTACTAGCCCAGGGCATGGCAAATACTACTACTATTATTACTACTGCTGCTGCTGCTACTACTTCTACTAGTACTTCTATTACTTGTAGTCTAGTGCATGGGAAATACTACTTCTATTACTACTCCTGCTGCTGCTGCTAATACTGCTACTACTACTCCCAATACTACTAGCTTAGTGCATGGGAAATCTGCTACTACTACTGCTGTATCTGCTACCGCTACTACTACTACTACTGGCCAGCTCCAGGGCAAATCTGCTGCTACTACTTCTGTTGCTGCTGCCACTTCTACTGCTCTTGCTACAACTACTACTACTGCTACTACTAGTAGTCCAGTGTATGGTAAATCCTAATACTACTAGTACTACTGCTGATGCAGCTTCTAGTGTTACTGCTACTACTGCTACTACTGCTAGTCCAGTGTATTGCAAATATAATTCTATTACTACTACTGCTGATGCTGCTACTACTGCTACTACTAATATCAATAGTACCAGCCAATTTCATGGCAAACCTACTACTACTCTTGCTATTGCTGCTGCTGCTACTACTACTGCTAACCCAGTGCATGGCAGATGCTACTACTATTACCACTACTGCTGCTGCTGCTGCTACTACTGCTGCCAATAGTAGTCCAGTGCGTGGCAAATACTACTAATATTACCACTACTGCCGCTGCTACTACTTCTACTACTACTATGAATATTACTAGCCCATTGCAAGGCAAATCTACTATTTCTACTTCTATTCCTAACACTTTTACTACTACTACTGGCCCAGTGCAGGGAAAATCTGCTGCTACTTCTAGTGCTGCCCCTGCCACTTCTATTGCTGCTGCTACAGCTACTACTATTACAACTATTGACTAGTGCATCAACAATACTACTACTATTAATATTACTGCTGCTTCTGGTGCTACTACTGCTACTACTATTTGTCCAGTAAATGGCAAATACTACTACTCTTACTACTGCTTCTGATGCTGTTACTACTGCTACTGCTACCATCAATACTACTAGCCCAATCTATTACTCCTACTGCTATTGCTGCTTCTTGTCCTACTACTACTGCCAACTGCAGTGCAAGTTAGCTGCTACTACTACTGTTGCTGCTGTCACATCTACTGATGCTGATCCCACTACTACTACTACGACGACTAGTCCAGTGCATGGCAAATACTACTACAATTACCACTACTGGTTCTACTACAGCAGCTGCTATTTCTACTGCTGCTGCTACTACTAGCGTACTACTAGCCCAGTGCATGGCAAATGGTACTACTATTATTACTACTGCTGCTTCTGCTACTACTACTGCTAGTACTAGCAGTCCAGTGCATTTAAAATTCTACTACTATTTCTATTACTGCTGCTGCTACTACTGATGCTCCTACTACTGCTACTACTAGTAATCCAGTGCATGGCAAATATTATTAATAGTAATACTGCTGCTGCTGCTACTACTACTATAAATACTACTAGCCCAGTGCATGTCAAATATACTACTAATACTGCTATTCCTGCTTCCGCTACTATTACTACTGGCCTACTGCAGGGCAAATCTTCTGCTACTACTACTGCTTCTGCTGTCCGTTCTACTGCTGCTGCTTCCACTACTACTACAACTTCTACTAGTAGCCCAGCGCATGGCCAATACTACTACTATGATGATTACTGCTGCTACTACTAGTACTGCTGATGCTAATTTGATTGCTGCTGCTACTACTACTACTATTAGTTCAGTGTATGTCAAATACTAGTACTATTACTACTACCGCAGCTGCTGCTACTTCTGATACTACTTCTGCTACTACAGGTAGTGCAGTGAATGGCAAATACTATTAATACTACTGCTCAGGCTGCTGCTACTACTGCTACTACTACTGCTACTACTACTAGCACTGTTGCTGCTAATTCTACTGATGCTGCTGCTCTATGTGCTGCTACTACTACTACTAGTCAATGCATGGCAAATACTACTACTATTACTGCTTCTGCTGCTACTACTTCTGCTACTACTGCTACTATTAGTAGTCCAGTGTATATCAAATACTACTAGTATCACCACGACTGCTGCTGCTCGTATTACTACAGCAACTACTAGCCCAGTGCGTGGTAAATACTACTATTACTACCACTTCTGCTTCTGCAGCTACTATTGCTACTACTACAAGTCCAGTGCATTGCAAACACATTGCTATTACTAGTAGTGCATTGCATTTAAAATACTACTATAATTACTACGTCTGCTGCTACTACTGTTACTACTAGTAGTACAGTGCATGGTAAATACAACTACAATTAATACTAATGCTGCTGCTGCTACCACTGCTACTACTAGTAGTAAATTGCATGGCAAATACAACTAATATTACTACAACTGCTGTTGCTACTACTGCTACTACTAATATGAATACCACTAGGCCAGAGCATGGCAAATCTACTACTACAATTGCTATTGCTGCTACTGCTACTACTACTACTTACCCAGGGCGTGCCAAATACAACTACTGTTACCACTACTGCTGCTACTACTGCTGCAACTACTACTGCTACTGTTTCTAATTCTACTGCTTTTGCTACTACTACTACTACTACTATCCCAGGGCACGGCAAATAATATTACTATTATTACTACTGCTGCTGCTGCTGCTACTACGGCTACTACTGCTATCAATACTACTAGCCAGTGCATGGCAAGTCTACTACTACTACTGCTATTGCTGCTACTTCCACTCATACTACTGGCCAACTGCCAGGCAAATCTTCTACCACTTCTGCTGCTGCGATCACTGGTACTACTACAAATACTAGCCTATTGCATATCAAATACTACTAGTATTAACACTACTGCTGCTACTCCTCCTACTGCTGCTACGACTACTACTGCTGCTACTTTTTCTCTTAGTAGCCCAGTGCATGGAATATAGTACTTCTATAACTACGCTTATGTCTGCAGTTTATATTACTGCTACTACAACTGCTACTCCTAGTAGACCAGTGCATGGCAAATACTACTACTACTACTACTTCTGCTGCTGCTGATACTACTGCTACTACTTCTGCTAGTACTAGTAGTCCAGTGCATGGCAAATACTACAACTATTACTACTACTGCTGCTGCTGATACTACTGCTACTACTACCATCAATACTACTAGCTCAGTGCATGGCAAATCTACTACTACTACTGCTATTGCTGCTACTTCCACTCCTACTACTGGCCCACTGCCAGGCAAATCTTCTACCACTTCTACTGCTGGTGCGACCACTAGTACTACTACAAATACTAGCCTATTGCATTGCAAATACTACTACTATTAACACTACTGCTGCTACTCCCACTACTGCTGCTACTCCTACTACTGCTGCTACTTGTACCCTTAGTAGCTCAGTGCATGGAGAATACTACTTGTATAACTACTCCTGTGTCTACTGTTTCTATTACTGCTACCACTGCAGCTACTACTAGTAGACCATTGCATGGCAAATACTACTACTATTACTACTGCTGCTGCTGCTGATACTTCTGCTACTACTTCTGCTAGTACTAGTAGTCCAGTGCATGGCAAATACTACTTCTATTATTACTACTGCTGCTACTGCTACTACTATCCATCCTACTAGCTCAGTGCATGGCAAATCTACTACTAGTACTTCTATTGCTACTACTGCTACTACTCCTAATGTCACACTGCAGGGCAACTCTGGTGCTACTACTACTGCTGCTGCGGTCAATTCTAATGCTGTTGCTCCCATTATTACTACTGCTACTACTAGTAGTCCAGTGCATGGCAAATACTACTACTATTACCACAACTGCTGCTACTACTACTGCTGCTGCTATTTCTACTACTACTACTAGTCCAGTGCATGGCAAACACTAGTGCTATTACTAATACTGCTGCTGCTGCTCCTCCTACTTCTACTATTACTGCTACTACTAGCAGTCCTTTGCATTGTAAATACTACTACTATTACTACTACTGCTGCTAGTACGGCTACTACAATGATCTATAATACTAACCCAGTGCATGGCAAATCTACTATTACTACTTCTATTGCGGCTACTGCTACTACTACTGCTAGACCAGTGCATGGCAGATACTACTACTATTACCACTATTGCTTCTACTTCTAGTACTGCTGCTTCTACTACGTCTGCTGCTTCTTCTACAGCTGCTGCTGCTACTACTACTCATCCTAGCTCTGTTCGTGGAAAATACTGCTACTACAACTGATGCTGATGCTGCTGCTACTACTGCCACTACTAATACCAATACTACTCGACCAGTGCATGGTAAATCTACTACTACCCTTGCTAGTGCTGCGACTGCTCCTACTAGTAGCAGCCCAGTGAATAGCAAATACTACTACTATTACCACTACTGCTGCTGCTATTACTACTGCAGCAACTAGTAGTGCTGCTGCTGCTGCTGCTACTACTACTATCTCCGTGCATGGCAAATACTTCTACTATTACTACTACTGCTGCTGCTGCTGCTACTACTACTACTACTCCTGCTACTGATAGTAGTGCAGTGCATGGCAAGTACTACTACTGTTTCTACTACTGCTGCTGCCACTTTTATTGCTGTCACTACCACTACTGCTACTACTAGTACTCCAGTGTATGGCAAATACTGCTTCTATTACTACTACTGCTGCCGTTGCTGCTACTGCTACTACTACTGCTACAACTTGCACCCAGTAAATTGCAAACATTACAACTATTACTTCTACTGCTGCTGCTGCTTCTACTGATACTACTGCTACTGCTTCTACTTCTCCTGCTGCTGCTTCTACTACTACCACTACTAGTCCCAGTGCAAGGTAAATAATACGATTATTACGACTACTGCTGCTTCTGCTAGTACTGCTGCTACTACTGCTACTACTGGTAGTCCAGTGCATGAAAAATACTCTTACTACTACTGCTGCAGCTGCTGCTACTACTGCTGCTACTACTGCTACTACTAGTGATCCAGTGCATGGCAAATACAACAAATATTACTACTACTGATGTTGCCTCTACTACTGCTAATACTACTATCAATGCTACTAGCCAGTGCATGGCAAATATACTACTACTGCTGCTATTGCTGCTACTTCCACTACTACTACTGGCCCACTGCTGGGCAAATCATCTGCCACTTCTACTGCTGCTGCTGCTACAACTACTACTACTACTACTACTACTAGCCCATTGCATCTCAAATACTACTACTATTACCACTACTGCTGTTAGTCCTACTACTGCTGCTTGTCCTATTACAGCCGCTACTTGTACTACTACTATCCCAGTGCACGGAATGTACTACTAGTAAAGCGACTCCTACGTCTGCTTTTTCTACTACTGCTTCTGCTACTGCTACTACTAGTAGACCAGTGTGTGGCAAATACTACTACTATTACTACTACTGCTGCTGCTGCTACTACTGCTACTACTACTGCTATTACTAGTAGTCCAGGGAATGGCAAATACTACTACTACTATCACTACTACTGCTGCTGCTGCTACTACTACTGCTCCTTCTACTGCAACTACTAGTAGTCCAGTCCTTGGCAAATACTACTACTATGACTATGACTGCTGCTAATGCTACCACTGCTACTACTACTAATCCTGTCCGTGGCAAATGCTACTCTATTACTACTACTGCTGCAGCAGCGTCTACTGCTACTACTAATATCAATACTACGAGCCCAGTGCATGGCAAGTCTACCTCTACTGTTACTATTGCTGCTACTGCTACTACTACTTCTTACCCAGTGCATGGCAGATACTACTTCTATTACCACTGCTGCTGCTACCTCTACTGCTGCTGCAGCTACATCTACTGCTGCTGCTATTACTATTACTACTTCTACTACTAGCACAGTGCGTGGCAAATAGTACTAATATTACTACTACCGCTGCTGCTGTTGCTATGACTTCTAGTACTACTGCTACTACTAGTAATCCAGTGTGTCGCAAATACTATTCATACTACTACTGCTGCTGTTGCTACTACTACTATCAATACTACTAGCCCAGTGCATGGCCAATATACTACTACTACTGCTATAGCTGCTACTGCTACTACTACTAGTGGCCCACTGCAGGGCATATCTGCTGCTACTCTTACTGCTGCTTATGCCATTTCTATTCCTGGTGCTACCTCTACTACTGCTGCTACTACTAGTAGTCTAGTGCATGGCAAATACTACTATTACTACTACTTCTGCTGCTGCTACTACTGCTACTACTAGTATCAATACTACTATCCCAGTGCATGGCAAATCTACTAGTACTACACCTATTAGTGCTAATGCTAATACTGCTACTTGCACACTGCAGGGCCAATCTGCTGCTACTACTACCGACGTTGCTGCTAATTCTACTTCTGCTGCTACCAATACAACTACTACTCCTAGTACCCCAGTGCATTTCAAATACTACCAATATTACCAGTACTGTTGCTACTACTACTGCTGCTGCTACTAGTACTATTACTAGCCCAGTCCATGCCAAATACTACGACTATTACCACTGCTGCTACTTCTGCTACTCTTACTGCTCTTGCTCTTACGACTACTTCTGTTACTACTACTGCTACCGCTTCTAATTCTACTGTTGCTGCTACTACTACTAGCCCAGGGCATGGCAAATACTACTACTATTATTACTACTGCTGCTGCTGCTACTACTTCTACTAGTACTTCTATTACTTGTAGTCTAGTGCATGGGAAATACTACTTCTATTACTACTCCTGCTGCTGCTGCTACTACTGCTACTACTACTACCAATACTACTAGCTTAGTGCATGGGAAATCTGCTACTACTACTGCTGTATCTGCTACCGCTACTACTACTACTACTGGCCAGCTCCAGGGCAAATCTGCTGCTACTACTTCTGTTGCTGCTGCCACTTCTACTGCTCTTGCTACAACTACTACTACTGCTACTACTAGTAGTCCAGTGTATGGTAAATCCTAATACTACTAGTACTACTGCTGATGCAGCTTCTAGTGTTACTGCTACTACTGCTACTACTGCTAGTCCAGTGTATTGCAAATATTATTCTAATACTACTACTGCTGATGCTGCTACTACTGCTACTACTAATATCAATAGTACCAGCCAATTTCATGGCAAACCTACTACTACTCTTGCTATTGCTGCTGCTGCTACTACTACTGCTAACCCAGTGCATGGCAGATGCTACTACTATTACCACTACTGCTGCTGCTGCTGCTACTACTGCTGCTAATAGTAGTCCAGTGCGTGGCAAATACTACTAATATTACCACTACTGCCGCTGCTACTACTTCTACTACTACTATGAATATTACTAGCCCATTGCAAGGCAAATCTACTATTTCTACTGCTATTCCTAACACTTTTACTACTACTACTGGCCCAGTGCAGGGAAAATCTGCTGCTACTTCTAGTGCTGCCCCTGCCACTTCTATTGCTGCTGCTACAGCTACTACTATTACAACTATTGACTAGTGCATCAACAATACTACTACTATTAATATTACTGCTGCTTCTGGTGCTACTCCTGCTACTACTATTTGTCCAGTAAATGGCAAATACTACTACTCTTACTACTGCTTCTGATGCTGTTACTACTGCTACTTCTACCATCAATACTACTAGCCCAATCTATTACTCCTACTGCTATTGCTGCTTCTTGTCCTACTACTACTGCCAACTGCAGTGCAAGTTAGCTGCTACTACTACTGTTGCTGCTGTCACATCTACTGATGCTGATACCACTACTACTACTACGACGAATAGTCCACTGCATGGCAAATACTACTACAATTACCACTACTGGTTCTACTACAGCAGCTGCTATTTCTACTGCTGCTGCTACTACTAGCGTACTACTAGCCCAGTGCATGGCAAATGGTACTACTATTATTACTACTGCTGCTTCTGCTACTACTACTGCTAGTACTAGCAGTCCAGTGCATTTAAAATTCTACTACTATTTCTATTACTGCTGCTGCTACTACTGATGCTCCTACTACTGCTACTACTAGTAATCCAGTGCATGGCAAATATTATTAATAGTAATACTGCTGCTGCTGCTACTACTACTATAAATACTACTAGCCCAGTGCATGTCAAATATACTACTAATACTGCTATTCCTGCTTCCGCTACTATTACTACTGGCCCACTGCAGGGCAAATCTTCTGCTACTACTACTGCTTCTGCTGTCCGTTCTACTGCTGCTGCTTCCACTACTACTACAACTTCTACTAGTAGCCCAGCGCATGGCCAATACTACTACTATGATGATTACTGCTGCTACTACTAGTACTGCTGATGCTAATTTGATTGCTGCTGCTACTACTACTACTATTAGTTCAGTGTATGTCAAATACTAGTACTATTACTACTACCGCAGCTGCTGCTACTTCTGATACTACTTCTGCTACTACAGGTAGTGCAGTGAATGGCAAATACTATTAATACTACTGCTCAGGCTGCTGCTACTACTGCTACTACTACTGCTACTACTACTAGCACTGTTGCTGCTAATTCTACTGATGCTGCTGCTCTATGTGCTGCTACTACTACTACTAGTCAATGCATGGCAAATACTACTACTATTACTGCTTCTGCTGCTACTACTTCTGCTACTACTGCTACTATTAGTAGTCCAGTGTATATCAAATACTACTAGTATCACCACGACTGCTGCTACTACTTCGACTGCCGCTGCTACTTCTCCTGCTGCTCGTATTACTACAGCTACTACTAGCCCAGTGCGTGGTAAATACTACTACTATTACTACCACTGCTGCTTCTGCAGCTACTATTGCTACTACTACAAGTCCAGTGCATTGCAAACACATTGCTATTACTAGTAGTGCATTGCATTTAAAATACTACTATAATTACTACGTCTGCTGCTACTACTGTTACTACTAGTAGTACAGTGCATGGTAAATACAACTACAATTAATACTAATGCTGCTGCTGCTACCACTGCTACTACTAGTAGTAAATTGCATGGCAAATACAACTAATATTACTACAACTGCTGTTGCTACTACTGCTACTACTAATGTGAATAACACTAGGCCAGAGCATGGCAAATCTACTACTACAATTGCTATTGCTGCTACTGCTACTACTACTACTTACCCAGGGCGTACCAAATACAACTACTGTTACCACTACTGCTGCTACTACTGCTGCAACTACTACTGCTACTGTTTCTAATTCTACTGCTTTTGCTACTACTACTACTACTACTATCCCAGGGCATGGCAAATAATACTACTATTATTACTACTGCTGCTGCTGCTGCTACTACGGCTACTACTGCTATCAATACTACTAGCCAGTGCATGGCAAGTCTACTACTACTACTGCTATTGCTGCTACTTCCACTCCTACTACTGGCCAACTGCCAGGCAAATCTTCTACCACTTCTGCTGCTGCGATCACTGGTACTACTACAAATACTAGCCTATTGCATATCAAATACTACTAGTATTAACACTACTGCTGCTACTCCTCCTACTGCTGCTACGACTACTACTGCTGCTACTTTTTCTCTTAGTAGCCCAGTGCATGGAATATAGTACTTCTATAACTACGCTTATGTCTGCAGTTTATATTACTGCTACTACAACTGCTACTCCTAGTAGAGCAGTGCATGGCAAATACTACTACTACTACTACTTCTGCTGCTGCTGATACTACTGCTACTACTTCTGCTAGTACTAGTAGTCCAGTGCATGGCAAATACTACAACTATTACTACTACTGCTGCTGCTGATACTACTGCTACTACTACCATCAATACTACTAGCTCAGTGCATGGCAAATCTACTACTACTACTGCTATTGCTGCTACTTCCACTCCTACTACTGGCCCACTGCCAGGCAAATCTTCTACCACTTCTACTGCTGGTGCGACCACTAGTACTACTACAAATACTAGCCTATTGCATTGCAAATACTACTACTATTAACACTACTACTGCTACTCCCACTACTGCTGCTACTCCTACTACTGCTGCTACTTGTACCCTTAGTAGCTCAGTGCATGGAGAATACTACTTGTATAACTACTCCTGTGTCTACTGTTTCTATTACTGCTACCACTGCAGCTACTACTAGTAGACCATTGCATGGCAAATACTACTACTATTACTACTGCTGCTGCTGCTGATTCTACTGCTACTACTTCTGCTAGTACTAGCAGTCCAGTGCATGGCAAATACTACTTCTATTATTACTACTGCTGCTACTGCTACTACTATCCATCCTACTAGCTCAGTGCATGGCAAATCTACTACTAGTACTTCTATTGCTACTACTGCTACTACTCCTAATGTCACACTGCAGGGCAACTCTGGTGCTACTACGACTGCTGCTGCGGTCAATTCTAATGCTATTGCTCCCATTATTACTACTGCTACTACTAGTAGTCCAGTGCATGGCAAATACTACTAATATTACTACTGCTGCTGCTGCTGATTCTACTGCTACTACTTCTGCTAGTACTAGCAGTCCAGTGCATGGCAAATACTACTTCTATTATTACTACTGCTGCTACTGCTACTACTATCCATCCTACTAGCTCAGTGCATGGCAAATCTAGTACTAGTACTTCTATTGCTACTACTGCTACTACACCTAATGTCACACTGCAGGGCAACTCTGGTGTTACTACTACTGCTGCTGCGGTCAATTCTAATGCTGTTGCTCCCATTATTACTACTGCTACTACTAGTAGTCCAGTGCATGGCAAATACTACTACTATTACCACAACTGCTGCTACTAATACTGCTGCTGCTATTTCTACTACTACTACTAGTCCAGTGCATGGCAAACACTAGTGCTATTACTAATACTGCTGCTGCTGCTCCTCCTACTTCTACTATTACTGCTACTACTAGCAGTCCTTTGCATTGCAAATACTACTAGTATTACTACTACTGCTGCTAGTACTGCTACTACAATGATCTATAATACTAACCCAGTGCATGGCAAATCTACTATTACTACTTCTATTGCGGCTACTGCTACTACTACTGCTAGACCAGTGCATGGCAGATCCTACTACTATTACCACTATTGCTTCTACTTCTAGTACTGCTGCTTCTACTACGGCTGCTGCTTCTTCTACAGCTGCTGCTGCTACTACTACTCATCCTAGCCCTGTTCGTGGAAATTACTGCTACTATTACTACTACTGATGCTGCTGCTACTACTGCCACTACTAATACCAATACTACTCGACCAGTGCATGGTAAATCTACTACTACCCTTGCTAGTGCTGTGACTGCTCCTACTAGTAGCAGCCCAGTGAATAGCAAATACTACTACTATTACCACTACTGCTGCTGCTATTACTACTGCAGCAACTAGTAGTGCTGCTGCTGCTGCTGCTACAACTACTATCTCCGTGCATGGCAAATACTTCTACTATTACTACTAGTGCTGCTGCTGCTGCTACTACTACTACTCCTGCTACTGATAGTAGTGCAGTGCATGGCAAGTACTACTACTGTTTCTACTACTGCTGCTGCCACTTTTATTGCTGTCACTACCACTACTGCTATTACTAGTACCCCAGTGTATGGCAAATACTGCTTCTATTAATACTACTGCTGCCGTTGCTGCTACTGCTACTACTACTGCTACAACTTGCACCCAGTAAATTGCAAACATTACAACTATTACTTCTACTGCTGCTGCTGCTTCTACTGATACTACTGCTACTGCTTCTACTTCTCCTGCTGCTGCTTCTACTACTACCACTACTAGTCCCAGTGCAAGGTAAATAATACGATTATTACGACTACTGCTGCTTCTGCTAATACTGCTGCTACTACTGCTACTACTGGTAGTCCAGTGCATGAAAAATACTATTACTACTACTGCTGCAGCTGCTGCTACTACTGCTGCTACTACTGCTACTACTAGTGATCCAGTGCATGGCAAATACAACAAATATTACTACTACTGATGTTGCCTCTACTACTGCTAATACTACTATCAATGCTACTAGCCAGTGCATGGCAAATATACTACTACTGCTGCTATTGCTGCTACTTCCACTACTACTACTGGCCCACTGCTGGGCAAATCATCTGCCACTTCTACTGCTGCTGCTGCTACAACTACTACTACTACTACTACTACTAGCCCATTGCATCTCAAATACTACTACTATTACCACTACTGCTGTTAGTCCTACTACTCCTGCTAGTCCTATTACTGCTGCTACTTGTACTATTACTATCCCAGTGCACGGAATGTACTACTAGTAAAGCGACTCCTACGTCTGCTTTTTCTACTAATGCTTCTGCTACTGCTACTACTAGTAGACCAGTGTGTGGCAAATACTACTACTATTACTACTACTGCTGCTGCTGCTACTACTGCTACTACTACTGCTATTACTAGTAGTCCAGGGAATGGCAAATACTACTACTACTATCACTACTACTGCTGCTGCTGCTACTACTACTGCTCCTTCTACTGCAACTACTAGTAGTCCAGTCCTTGGCAAATACTACTACTATGACTATGACTGCTGCTAATGCTACCACTGCTACTACTACTAATCCTGTCCGTGGCAAATGCTACTCTATTACTACTACTGCTGCAGCAGCGGCTACTGCTACTACTAATATCAATACTACGAGCCCAGTGCATGGCAAGTCTACCTCTACTGTTACTATTGCTGCTACTGCTACTACTACTTCTTACCCAGTACATGGCAGATACTACTTCTATTACCACTGCTGCTGCTACCTCTACTGCTGCTGCAGCTACATCTACTGCTGCTGCTATTACTATTACTACTTCTACTACTAGCACAGTGCGTGGCAAATAGTACTAATATTACTACTACCGCTGCTGCTGTTGCTATGACTTCTAGTACTACTGCTACTACTAGTAATCCAGTGTGTCGCAAATACTATTCATACTACTACTGCTGCTGTTGCTACTACTACTATCAATACTACTAGCCCAGTGCATGGCCAATATACTACTACTACTGCTATAGCTGCTACTGCTACTACTACTAGTGGCCCACTGCAGGGCATATCTGCTGCTACTCTTACTGCTGCTTATGCCATTTCTATTCCTGGTGCTACCTCTACTACTGCTGCTACTACTAGTAGTCTAGTGCATGGCAAATACTACTATTACTACTACTTCTGCTGCTGCTACTACTGCTACTACTAGTATCAATACTACTATCCCAGTGCATGGCAAATCTACTAGTACTACACCTATTAGTGCTAATGCTAATACTGCTACTTGCACACTGCAGGGCCAATCTGCTGCTACTACTACCGACGTTGCTGCTAATTCTACTTCTGCTGCTACCAATACAACTACTACTCCTAGTACCCCAGTGCATTTCAAATACTACCAATATTACCAGTACTGTTGCTACTACTACTGCTGCTGCTACTAGTACTATTACTAGCCCAGTCCATGCCAAATACTACGACTATTACCACTGCTGCTACTTCTGCTACTATTACTGCTCTTGCTCTTACGACTACTTCTGCTACTACTACTGCTACCGCTTCTAATTCTACTGTTGCTGCTACTACTACTAGCCCAGGGCATGGCAAATACTACTACTATTATTACTACTGCTGCTGCTGCTACTACTTCTACTAGTACTTCTATTACTTGTAGTCTAGTGCATGGGAAATACTACTTCTATTACTACTCCTGCTGCTGCTGCTAATACTGCTACTACTACTCCCAATACTACTAGCTTAGTGCATGGGAAATCTGCTACTACTACTGCTGTATCTGCTACCGCTACTACTACTACTACTGGCCAGCTCCAGGGCAAATCTGCTGCTACTACTTCTGTTGCTGCTGCCACTTCTACTGCTCTTGCTACAACTACTACTACTGCTACTACTAGTAATCCAGTGCATGGCAAATATTATTAATAGTAATACTGCTGCTGCTGCTACTACTACTCTAAATACTACTAGCCCAGTGCATGTCAAATATACTACTAATACTGCTATTCCTGCTTCCGCTACTATTACTACTGGCCCACTGCAGGGCAAATCTTCTGCTACTACTACTGCTTCTGCTGTCCGTTCTACTGCTGCTGCTTCCACTACTACTACAACTTCTACTAGTAGCCCAGCGCATGGCCAATACTACTACTATGATGATTACTGCTGCTACTACTAGTACTGCTGATGCTAATTTGATTGCTGCTGCTACTACTACTACTATTAGTTCAGTGTATGTCAAATACTAGTACTATTACTACTACCGCAGCTGCTGCTACTTCTGATACTACTTCTGCTACTACAGGTAGTGCAGTGAATGGCAAATACTATTAATACTACTGCTCAGGCTGCTGCTACTACTGCTACTACTACTGCTACTACTACTAGCACTGTTGCTGCTAATTCTACTGATGCTGCTGCTCTATGTGCTGCTACTACTACTACTAGTCAATGCATGGCAAATACTACTACTATTACTGCTTCTGCTGCTACTACTTCTGCTACTACTGCTACTATTAGTAGTCCAGTGTATATCAAATACTACTAGTATCACCACGACTGCTGCTACTACTTCGACTGCCGCTGCTACTTCTCCTGCTGCTCGTATTACTACAGCTACTACTAGCCCAGTGCGTGGTAAATACTACTACTATTACTACCACTGCTGCTTCTGCAGCTACTATTGCTACTACTACAAGTCCAGTGCATTGCAAACACATTGCTATTACTAGTAGTGCATTGCATTTAAAATACTACTATAATTACTACGTCTGCTGCTACTACTGTTACTACTAGTAGTACAGTGCATGGTAAATACAACTACAATTAATACTAATGCTGCTGCTGCTACCACTGCTACTACTAGTAGTAAATTGCATGGCAAATACAACTAATATTACTACAACTGCTGTTGCTACTACTGCTACTACTAATGTGAATACCACTAGGCCAGAGCATGGCAAATCTACTACTACAATTGCTATTGCTGCTACTGCTACTACTACTACTTACCCAGGGCGTACCAAATACAACTACTGTTACCACTACTGCTGCTACTACTGCTGCAACTACTACTGCTACTGTTTCTAATTCTACTGCTTTTGCTACTACTACTACTACTACTATCCCAGGGCATGGCAAATAATACTACTATTATTACTACTGCTGCTGCTGCTGCTACTACGGCTACTACTGCTATCAATACTACTAGCCAGTGCATGGCAAGTCTACTACTACTACTGCTATTGCTGCTACTTCCACTCCTACTACTGGCCAACTGCCAGGCAAATCTTCTACCACTTCTGCTGCTGCGATCACTGGTACTACTACAAATACTAGCCTATTGCATATCAAATACTACTAGTATTAACACTACTGCTGCTACTCCTCCTACTGCTGCTACGACTACTACTGCTGCTACTTTTTCTCTTAGTAGCCCAGTGCATGGAATATAGTACTTCTATAACTACGCTTATGTCTGCAGTTTATATTACTGCTACTACAACTGCTACTCCTAGTAGACCAGTGCATGGCAAATACTACTACTACTACTACTTCTGCTGCTGCTGATACTACTGCTACTACTTCTGCTAGTACTAGTAGTCCAGTGCATGGCAAATACTACAACTATTACTACTACTGCTGCTGCTGATACTACTGCTACTACTACCATCAATACTACTAGCTCAGTGCATGGCAAATCTACTACTACTACTGCTATTGCTGCTACTTCCACTCCTACTACTGGCCCACTGCCAGGCAAATCTTCTACCACTTCTACTGCTGGTGCGACCACTAGTACTACTACAAATACTAGCCTATTGCATTGCAAATACTACTACTATTAACACTACTACTGCTACTCCCACTACTGCTGCTACTCCTACTACTGCTGCTACTTGTACCCTTAGTAGCTCAGTGCATGGAGAATACTACTTGTATAACTACTCCTGTGTCTACTGTTTCTATTACTGCTACCACTGCAGCTACTACTAGTAGACCATTGCATGGCAAATACTACTACTATTACTACTGCTGCTGCTGCTGATTCTACTGCTACTACTTCTGCTAGTACTAGCAGTCCAGTGCATGGCAAATACTACTTCTATTATTACTACTGCTGCTACTGCTACTACTATCCATCCTACTAGCTCAGTGCATGGCAAATCTACTACTAGTACTTCTATTGCTACTACTGCTACTACTCCTAATGTCACACTGCAGGGCAACTCTGGTGCTACTACGACTGCTGCTGCGGTCAATTCTAATGCTATTGCTCCCATTATTACTACTGCTACTACTAGTAGTCCAGTGCATGGCAAATACTACTAATATTACTACTGCTGCTGCTGCTGATTCTACTGCTACTACTTCTGCTAGTACTAGCAGTCCAGTGCATGGCAAATACTACTTCTATTATTACTACTGCTGCTACTGCTACTACTATCCATCCTACTAGCTCAGTGCATGGCAAATCTAGTACTAGTACTTCTATTGCTACTACTGCTACTACACCTAATGTCACACTGCAGGGCAACTCTGGTGCTACTACTACTGCTGCTGCGGTCAATTCTAATGCTGTTGCTCCCATTATTACTACTGCTACTACTAGTAGTCCAGTGCATGGCAAATACTACTACTATTACCACAACTGCTGCTACTACTACTGCTGCTGCTATTTCTACTACTACTACTAGTCCAGTGCATGGCAAACACTAGTGCTATTACTAATACTGCTGCTGCTGCTCCTCCTACTTCTACTATTACTGCTACTACTAGCAGTCCTTTGCATTGCAAATACTACTAGTATTACTACTACTGCTGCTAGTACTGCTACTACAATGATCTATAATACTAACCCAGTGCATGGCAAATCTACTATTACTACTTCTATTGCGGCTACTGCTACTACTACTGCTAGACCAGTGCATGGCAGATCCTACTACTATTACCACTATTGCTTCTACTTCTAGTACTGCTGCTTCTACTACGGCTGCTGCTTCTTCTACAGCTGCTGCTGCTACTACTACTCATCCTAGCCCTGTTCGTTGAAATTACTGCTACTATTACTACTACTGATGCTGCTGCTACTACTGCCACTACTAATACCAATACTACTCGACCAGTGCATGGTAAATCTACTACTACCCTTGCTAGTGCTGTGACTGCTCCTACTAGTAGCAGCCCAGTGAATAGCAAATACTACTACTATTACCACTACTGCTGCTGCTATTACTACTGCAGCAACTAGTAGTGCTGCTGCTGCTGCTGCTACAACTACTATCTCCGTGCATGGCAAATACTTCTACTATTACTACTAGTGCTGCTGCTGCTGCTACTACTACTACTCCTGCTACTGATAGTAGTGCAGTGCATGGCAAGTACTACTACTGTTTCTACTACTGCTGCTGCCACTTTTATTGCTGTCACTACCACTACTGCTACTACTAGTACCCCAGTGTATGGCAAATACTGCTTCTATTAATACTACTGCTGCCGTTGCTGCTACTGCTACTACTACTGCTACAACTTGCACCCAGTAAATTGCAAACATTACAACTATTACTTCTACTGCTGCTGCTGCTTCTACTGATACTACTGCTACTGCTTCTACTTCTCCTGCTGCTGCTTCTACTACTACCACTACTAGTCCCAGTGCAAGGTAAATAATACGATTATTACGACTACTGCTGCTTCTGCTAATACTGCTGCTACTACTGCTACTACTGGTAGTCCAGTGCATGAAAAATACTATTACTACTACTGCTGCAGCTGCTGCTACTACTGCTGCTACTACTGCTACTACTAGTGATCCAGTGCATGGCAAATACAACAAATATTACTACTACTGATGTTGCCTCTACTACTGCTAATACTACTATCAATGCTACTAGCCAGTGCATGGCAAATATACTACTACTGCTGCTATTGCTGCTACTTCCACTACTACTACTGGCCCACTGCTGGGCAAATCATCTGCCACTTCTACTGCTGCTGCTGCTACAACTACTACTACTACTACTACTACTACTAGCCCATTGCATCTCAAATACTACTACTATTACCACTACTGCTGTTAGTCCTACTACTCCTGCTAGTCCTATTACTGCTGCTACTTGTACTATTACTATCCCAGTGCACGGAATGTACTACTAGTAAAGCGACTCCTACGTCTGCTTTTTCTACTAATGCTTCTGCTACTGCTACTACTAGTAGACCAGTGTGTGGCAAATACTACTACTATTACTACTACTGCTGCTGCTGCTACTACTGCTACTACTACTGCTATTACTAGTAGTCCAGGGAATGGCAAATACTACTACTACTATCACTACTACTGCTGCTGCTGCTACTACTACTGCTCCTTCTACTGCAACTACTAGTAGTCCAGTCCTTGGCAAATACTACTACTATGACTATGACTGCTGCTAATGCTACCACTGCTACTACTACTAATCCTGTCCGTGGCAAATGCTACTCTATTACTACTACTGCTGCAGCAGCGGCTACTGCTACTACTAATATCAATACTACGAGCCCAGTGCATGGCAAGTCTACCTCTACTGTTACTATTGCTGCTACTGCTACTACTACATCTTACCCAGTGCATGGCAGATACTACTTCTATTACCACTGCTGCTGCTACCTCTACTGCTGCTGCAGCTACATCTACTGCTGCTGCTATTACTATTACTACTTCTACTACTAGCACAGTGCGTGGCAAATAGTACTAATATTACTACTACCGCTGCTGCTGTTGCTATGACTTCTAGTACTACTGCTACTACTAGTAATCCAGTGTGTCGCAAATACTATTCATACTACTACTGCTGCTGTTGCTACTACTACTATCAATACTACTAGCCCAGTGCATGGCCAATATACTACTACTACTGCTATAGCTGCTACTGCTACTACTACTAGTGGCCCACTGCAGGGCATATCTGCTGCTACTCTTACTGCTGCTTATGCCATTTCTATTCCTGGTGCTACCTCTACTACTGCTGCTACTACTAGTAGTCTAGTGCATGGCAAATACTACTATTACTACTACTTCTGCTGCTGCTACTACTGCTACTACTAGTATCAATACTACTATCCCAGTGCATGGCAAATCTACTAGTACTACACCTATTAGTGCTAATGCTAATACTGCTACTTGCACACTGCAGGGCCAATCTGCTGCTACTACTACCGACGTTGCTGCTAATTCTACTTCTGCTGCTACCAATACAACTACTACTCCTAGTACCCCAGTGCATTTCAAATACTACCAATATTACCAGTACTGTTGCTACTACTACTGCTGCTGCTACTAGTACTATTACTAGCCCAGTCCATGCCAAATACTACGACTATTACCACTGCTGCTACTTCTGCTACTATTACTGCTCTTGCTCTTACGACTACTTCTGCTACTACTACTGCTACCGCTTCTAATTCTACTGTTGCTGCTACTACTACTAGCCCAGGGCATGGCAAATACTACTACTATTATTACTACTGCTGCTGCTGCTACTACTTCTACTAGTACTTCTATTACTTGTAGTCTAGTGCATGGGAAATACTACTTCTATTACTACTCCTGCTGCTGCTGCTAATACTGCTACTACTACTCCCAATACTACTAGCTTAGTGCATGGGAAATCTGCTACTACTACTGCTGTATCTGCTACCGCTACTACTACTACTACTGGCCAGCTCCAGGGCAAATCTGCTGCTACTACTTCTGTTGCTGCTGCCACTTCTACTGCTCTTGCTACAACTACTACTACTGCTACTACTAGTAATCCAGTGCATGGCAAATATTATTAATAGTAATACTGCTGCTGCTGCTACTACTACTATAAATACTACTAGCCCAGTGCATGTCAAATATACTACTAATACTGCTATTCCTGCTTCCGCTACTATTACTACTGGCCCACTGCAGGGCAAATCTTCTGCTACTACTACTGCTTCTGCTGTCCGTTCTACTGCTGCTGCTTCCACTACTACTACAACTTCTACTAGTAGCCCAGCGCATGGCCAATACTACTACTATGATGATTACTGCTGCTACTACTAGTACTGCTGATGCTAATTTGATTGCTGCTGCTACTACTACTACTATTAGTTCAGTGTATGTCAAATACTAGTACTATTACTACTACCGCAGCTGCTGCTACTTCTGATACTACTTCTGCTACTACAGGTAGTGCAGTGAATGGCAAATACTATTAATACTACTGCTCAGGCTGCTGCTACTACTGCTACTACTACTGCTACTACTACTAGCACTGTTGCTGCTAATTCTACTGATGCTGCTGCTCTATGTGCTGCTACTACTACTACTAGTCAATGCATGGCAAATACTACTACTATTACTGCTTCTGCTGCTACTACTTCTGCTACTACTGCTACTATTAGTAGTCCAGTGTATATCAAATACTACTAGTATCACCACGACTGCTGCTACTACTTCGACTGCCGCTGCTACTTCTCCTGCTGCTCGTATTACTACAGCTACTACTAGCCCAGTGCGTGGTAAATACTACTACTATTACTACCACTGCTGCTTCTGCAGCTACTATTGCTACTACTACAAGTCCAGTGCATTGCAAACACATTGCTATTACTAGTAGTGCATTGCATTTAAAATACTACTATAATTACTACGTCTGCTGCTACTACTGTTACTACTAGTAGTACAGTGCATGGTAAATACAACTACAATTAATACTAATGCTGCTGCTGCTACCACTGCTACTACTAGTAGTAAATTGCATGGCAAATACAACTAATATTACTACAACTGCTGTTGCTACTACTGCTACTACTAATGTGAATACCACTAGGCCAGAGCATGGCAAATCTACTACTACAATTGCTATTGCTGCTACTGCTACTACTACTACTTACCCAGGGCGTACCAAATACAACTACTGTTACCACTACTGCTGCTACTACTGCTGCAACTACTACTGCTACTGTTTCTAATTCTACTGCTTTTGCTACTACTACTACTACTACTATCCCAGGGCATGGCAAATAATACTACTATTATTACTACTGCTGCTGCTGCTGCTACTACGGCTACTACTGCTATCAATACTACTAGCCAGTGCATGGCAAGTCTACTACTACTACTGCTATTGCTGCTACTTCCACTCCTACTACTGGCCAACTGCCAGGCAAATCTTCTACCACTTCTGCTGCTGCGATCACTGGTACTACTACAAATACTAGCCTATTGCATATCAAATACTACTAGTATTAACACTACTGCTGCTACTCCTCCTACTGCTGCTACGACTACTACTGCTGCTACTTTTTCTCTTAGTAGCCCAGTGCATGGAATATAGTACTTCTATAACTACGCTTATGTCTGCAGTTTATATTACTGCTACTACAACTGCTACTCCTAGTAGAGCAGTGCATGGCAAATACTACTACTACTACTACTTCTGCTGCTGCTGATACTACTGCTACTACTTCTGCTAGTACTAGTAGTCCAGTGCATGGCAAATACTACAACTATTACTACTACTGCTGCTGCTGATACTACTGCTACTACTACCATCAATACTACTAGCTCAGTGCATGGCAAATCTACTACTACTACTGCTATTGCTGCTACTTCCACTCCTACTACTGGCCCACTGCCAGGCAAATCTTCTACCACTTCTACTGCTGGTGCGACCACTAGTACTACTACAAATACTAGCCTATTGCATTGCAAATACTACTACTATTAACACTACTACTGCTACTCCCACTACTGCTGCTACTCCTACTACTGCTGCTACTTGTACCCTTAGTAGCTCAGTGCATGGAGAATACTACTTGTATAACTACTCCTGTGTCTACTGTTTCTATTACTGCTACCACTGCAGCTACTACTAGTAGACCATTGCATGGCAAATACTACTACTATTACTACTGCTGCTGCTGCTGATTCTACTGCTACTACTTCTGCTAGTACTAGCAGTCCAGTGCATGGCAAATACTACTTCTATTATTACTACTGCTGCTACTGCTACTACTATCCATCCTACTAGCTCAGTGCATGGCAAATCTACTACTAGTACTTCTATTGCTACTACTGCTACTACTCCTAATGTCACACTGCAGGGCAACTCTGGTGCTACTACGACTGCTGCTGCGGTCAATTCTAATGCTATTGCTCCCATTATTACTACTGCTACTACTAGTAGTCCAGTGCATGGCAAATACTACTAATATTACTACTGCTGCTGCTGCTGATTCTACTGCTACTACTTCTGCTAGTACTAGCAGTCCAGTGCATGGCAAATACTACTTCTATTATTACTACTGCTGCTACTGCTACTACTATCCATCCTACTAGCTCAGTGCATGGCAAATCTAGTACTAGTACTTCTATTGCTACTACTGCTACTACACCTAATGTCACACTGCAGGGCAACTCTGGTGCTACTACTACTGCTGCTGCGGTCAATTCTAATGCTGTTGCTCCCATTATTACTACTGCTACTACTAGTAGTCCAGTGCATGGCAAATACTACTACTATTACCACAACTGCTGCTACTACTACTGCTGCTGCTATTTCTACTACTACTACTAGTCCAGTGCATGGCAAACACTAGTGCTATTACTAATACTGCTGCTGCTGCTCCTCCTACTTCTACTATTACTGCTACTACTAGCAGTCCTTTGCATTGCAAATACTACTAGTATTACTACTACTGCTGCTAGTACTGCTACTACAATGATCTATAATACTAACCCAGTGCATGGCAAATCTACTATTACTACTTCTATTGCGGCTACTGCTACTACTACTGCTAGACCAGTGCATGGCAGATCCTACTACTATTACCACTATTGCTTCTACTTCTAGTACTGCTGCTTCTACTACGGCTGCTGCTTCTTCTACAGCTGCTGCTGCTACTACTACTCATCCTAGCCCTGTTCGTTGAAATTACTGCTACTATTACTACTACTGATGCTGCTGCTACTACTGCCACTACTAATACCAATACTACTCGACCAGTGCATGGTAAATCTACTACTACCCTTGCTAGTGCTTTGACTGCTCCTACTAGTAGCAGCCCAGTGAATAGCAAATACTACTACTATTACCACTACTGCTGCTGCTATTACTACTGCAGCAACTAGTAGTGCTGCTGCTGCTGCTGCTACAACTACTATCTCCGTGCATGGCAAATACTTCTACTATTACTACTAGTGCTGCTGCTGCTGCTACTACTACTACTCCTGCTACTGATAGTAGTGCAGTGCATGGCAAGTACTACTACTGTTTCTACTACTGCTGCTGCCACTTTTATTGCTGTCACTACCACTACTGCTACTACTAGTACCCCAGTGTATGGCAAATACTGCTTCTATTAATACTACTGCTGCCGTTGCTGCTACTGCTACTACTACTGCTACAACTTGCACCCAGTAAATTGCAAACATTACAACTATTACTTCTACTGCTGCTGCTGCTTCTACTGATACTACTGCTACTGCTTCTACTTCTCCTGCTGCTGCTTCTACTACTACCACTACTAGTCCCAGTGCAAGGTAAATAATACGATTATTACGACTACTGCTGCTTCTGCTAATACTGCTGCTACTACTGCTACTACTGGTAGTCCAGTGCATGAAAAATACTATTACTACTACTGCTGCAGCTGCTGCTACTACTGCTGCTACTACTGCTACTACTAGTGATCCAGTGCATGGCAAATACAACAAATATTACTACTACTGATGTTGCCTCTACTACTGCTAATACTACTATCAATGCTACTAGCCAGTGCATGGCAAATATACTACTACTGCTGCTGTTGCTGCTACTTCCACTACTACTACTGGCCCACTGCTGGGCAAATCATCTGCCACTTCTACTGCTGCTGCTGCTACAACTACTACTACTACTACTACTACTACTAGCCCATTGCATCTCAAATACTACTACTATTACCACTACTGCTGTTAGTCCTACTACTCCTGCTAGTCCTATTACTGCTGCTACTTGTACTATTACTATCCCAGTGCACGGAATGTACTACTAGTAAAGCGACTCCTACGTCTGCTTTTTCTACTAATGCTTCTGCTACTGCTACTACTAGTAGACCAGTGTGTGGCAAATACTACTACTATTACTACTACTGCTGCTGCTGCTACTACTGCTACTACTACTGCTATTACTAGTAGTCCAGGGAATGGCAAATACTACTACTACTATCACTACTACTGCTGCTGCTGCTACTACTACTGCTCCTTCTACTGCAACTACTAGTAGTCCAGTCCTTGGCAAATACTACTACTATGACTATGACTGCTGCTAATGCTACCACTGCTACTACTACTAATCCTGTCCGTGGCAAATGCTACTCTATTACTACTACTGCTGCAGCAGCGGCTACTGCTACTACTAATATCAATACTACGAGCCCAGTGCATGGCAAGTCTACCTCTACTGTTACTATTGCTGCTACTGCTACTACTACATCTTACCCAGTGCATGGCAGATACTACTTCTATTACCACTGCTGCTGCTACCTCTACTGCTGCTGCAGCTACATCTACTGCTGCTGCTATTACTATTACTACTTCTACTACTAGCACAGTGCGTGGCAAATAGTACTAATATTACTACTACCGCTGCTGCTGTTGCTATGACTTCTAGTACTACTGCTACTACTAGTAATCCAGTGTGTCGCAAATACTATTCATACTACTACTGCTGCTGTTGCTACTACTACTATCAATACTACTAGCCCAGTGCATGGCCAATATACTACTACTACTGCTATAGCTGCTACTGCTACTACTACTAGTGGCCCACTGCAGGGCATATCTGCTGCTACTCTTACTGCTGCTTATGCCATTTCTATTCCTGGTGCTACCTCTACTACTGCTGCTACTACTAGTAGTCTAGTGCATGGCAAATACTACTATTACTACTACTTCTGCTGCTGCTACTACTGCTACTACTAGTATCAATACTACTATCCCAGTGCATGGCAAATCTACTAGTACTACACCTATTAGTGCTAATGCTAATACTGCTACTTGCACACTGCAGGGCCAATCTGCTGCTACTACTACCGACGTTGCTGCTAATTCTACTTCTGCTGCTACCAATACAACTACTACTCCTAGTACCCCAGTGCATTTCAAATACTACCAATATTACCAGTACTGTTGCTACTACTACTGCTGCTGCTACTAGTACTATTACTAGCCCAGTCCATGCCAAATACTACGACTATTACCACTGCTGCTACTTCTGCTACTATTACTGCTCTTGCTCTTACGACTACTTCTGCTACTACTACTGCTACCGCTTCTAATTCTACTGTTGCTGCTACTACTACTAGCCCAGGGCATGGCAAATACTACTACTATTATTACTACTGCTGCTGCTGCTACTACTTCTACTAGTACTTCTATTACTTGTAGTCTAGTGCATGGGAAATACTACTTCTATTACTACTCCTGCTGCTGCTGCTAATACTGCTACTACTACTCCCAATACTACTAGCTTAGTGCATGGGAAATCTGCTACTACTACTGCTGTATCTGCTACCGCTACTACTACTACTACTGGCCAGCTCCAGGGCAAATCTGCTGCTACTACTTCTGTTGCTGCTGCCACTTCTACTGCTCTTGCTACAACTACTACTACTGCTACTACTAGTAGTCCAGTGTATGGTAAATCCTAATACTACTAGTACTACTGCTGATGCAGCTTCTAGTGTTACTGCTACTACTGCTACTACTGCTAGTCCAGTGTATTGCAAATATAATTCAATTACTACTACTGCTGATGCTGCTACTACTGCTACTACTAATATCAATAGTACCAGCCAATTTCATGGCAAACCTACTACTACTCTTGCTATTGCTGCTGCTGCTACTACTACTGCTAACCCAGTGCATGGCAGATGCTACTACTATTACCACTACTGCTGCTGCTGCTGCTACTACTGCTGCCAATAGTAGTCCAGTGCGTGGCAAATACTACTAATATTACCACTACTGCCGCTGCTACTACTTCTACTACTACTATGAATATTACTAGCCCATTGCAAGGCAAATCTACTATTTCTACTGCTATTCCTAACACTTTTACTACTACTACTGGCCCAGTGCAGGGAAAATCTGCTGCTACTTCTAGTGCTGCCCCTGCCACTTCTATTGCTGCTGCTACAGCTACTACTATTACAACTATTGACTAGTGCATCAACAATACTACTACTATTAATATTACTGCTGCTTCTGGTGCTACTACTGCTACTACTATTTGTCCAGTAAATGGCAAATACTACTACTCTTACTACTGCTTCTGATGCTGTTACTACTGCTACTGCTACCATCAATACTACTAGCCCAATCTATTACTCCTACTGCTATTGCTGCTTCTTGTCCTACTACTACTGCCAACTGCAGTGCAAGTTAGCTGCTACTACTACTGTTGCTGCTGTCACATCTACTGATGCTGATCCCACTACTACTACTACGACGACTAGTCCAGTGCATGGCAAATACTACTACAATTACCACTACTGGTTCTACTACAGCAGCTGCTATTTCTACTGCTGCTGCTACTACTAGCGTACTACTAGCCCAGTGCATGGCACATGGTACTACTATTATTACTACTGCTGCTTCTGCTACTACTACTGCTAGTACTAGCAGTCCAGTGCATTTAAAATTCTACTACTATTTCTATTACTGCTGCTGCTACTACTGATGCTCCTACTACTGCTACTACTAGTAATCCAGTGCATGGCAAATATTATTAATAGTAATACTGCTGCTGCTGCTACTACTACTATAAATACTACTAGCCCAGTGCATGTCAAATATACTACTAATACTGCTATTCCTGCTTCCGCTACTATTACTACTGGCCCACTGCAGGGCAAATCTTCTGCTACTACTACTGCTTCTGCTGTCCGTTCTACTGCTGCTGCTTCCACTACTACTACAACTTCTACTAGTAGCCCAGCGCATGGCCAATACTACTACTATGATGATTACTGCTGCTACTACTAGTACTGCTGATGCTAATTTGATTGCTGCTGCTACTACTACTACTATTAGTTCAGTGTATGTCAAATACTAGTACTATTACTACTACCGCAGCTGCTGCTACTTCTGATACTACTTCTGCTACTACAGGTAGTGCAGTGAATGGCAAATACTATTAATACTACTGCTCAGGCTGCTGCTACTACTGCTAATACTACTGCTACTACTACTAGCACTGTTGCTGCTAATTCTACTGATGCTGCTGCTCTATGTGCTGCTACTACTACTACTAGTCAATGCATGGCAAATACTACTACTATTACTGCTTCTGCTGCTACTACTTCTGCTACTACTGCTACTATTAGTAGTCCAGTGTATATCAAATACTACTAGTATCACCACGACTGCTGCTGCTCGTATTACTACAGCAACTACTAGCCCAGTGCGTGGTAAATACTACTATTACTACCACTTCTGCTTCTGCAGCTACTATTGCTACTACTACAAGTCCAGTGCATTGCAAACACATTGCTATTACTAGTAGTGCATTGCATTTAAAATACTACTATAATTACTACGTCTGCTGCTACTACTGTTACTACTAGTAGTACAGTGCATGGTAAATACAACTACAATTAATACTAATGCTGCTGCTGCTACCACTGCTACTACTAGTAGTAAATTGCATGGCAAATACAACTAATATTACTACAACTGCTGTTGCTACTACTGCTACTACTAATATGAATACCACTAGGCCAGAGCATGGCAAATCTACTACTACAATTGCTATTGCTGCTACTGCTACTACTACTACTTACCCAGGGCGTGCCAAATACAACTACTGTTACCACTACTGCTGCTACTACTGCTGCAACTACTACTGCTACTGTTTCTAATTCTACTGCTTTTGCTACTACTACTACTACTACTATCCCAGGGCACGGCAAATAATATTACTATTATTACTACTGCTGCTGCTGCTGCTACTACGGCTACTACTGCTATCAATACTACTAGCCAGTGCATGGCAAGTCTACTACTACTACTGCTATTGCTGCTACTTCCACTCCTACTACTGGCCAACTGCCAGGCAAATCTTCTACCACTTCTGCTGCTGCGATCACTGGTACTACTACAAATACTAGCCTATTGCATATCAAATACTACTAGTATTAACACTACTGCTGCTACTCCTCCTACTGCTGCTACGACTACTACTGCTGCTACTTTTTCTCTTAGTAGCCCAGTGCATGGAATATAGTACTTCTATAACTACGCTTATGTCTGCAGTTTATATTACTGCTACTACAACTGCTACTCCTAGTAGAGCAGTGCATGGCAAATACTACTACTACTACTACTTCTGCTGCTGCTGATACTACTGCTACTACTTCTGCTAGTACTAGTAGTCCAGTGCATGGCAAATACTACAACTATTACTACTACTGCTGCTGCTGATACTACTGCTACTACTACCATCAATACTACTAGCTCAGTGCATGGCAAATCTACTACTACTACTGCTATTGCTGCTACTTCCACTCCTACTACTGGCCCACTGCCAGGCAAATCTTCTACCACTTCTACTGCTGGTGCGACCACTAGTACTACTACAAATACTAGCCTATTGCATTGCAAATACTACTACTATTAACACTACTGCTGCTACTCCCACTACTGCTGCTACTCCTACTACTGCTGCTACTTGTACCCTTAGTAGCTCAGTGCATGGAGAATACTACTTGTATAACTACTCCTGTGTCTACTGTTTCTATTACTGCTACCACTGCAGCTACTACTAGTAGACCATTGCATGGCAAATACTACTACTATTACTACTGCTGCTGCTGCTGATACTTCTGCTACTACTTCTGCTAGTACTAGTAGTCCAGTGCATGGCAAATACTACTTCTATTATTACTACTGCTGCTACTGCTATTACTATCCATCCTACTAGCTCAGTGCATGGCAAATCTACTACTAGTACTTCTATTGCTACTACTGCTACTACTCCTAATGTCACACTGCAGGGCAACTCTGGTGCTACTACTACTGCTGCTGCGGTCAATTCTAATGCTGTTGCTCCCATTATTACTACTGCTACTACTACTAGTCCAGTGCATGGCAAACACTAGTGCTATTACTAATACTGCTGCTGCTGCTCCTCCTACTTCTACTATTACTGCTACTACTAGCAGTCCTTTGCATTGTAAATACTACTACTATTACTACTACTGCTGCTAGTACGGCTACTACAATGATCTATAATACTAACCCAGTGCATGACATATCTACTATTCCTACTTCTATTGCGGCTACTGCTACTACTACTGCTAGACCAGTGCATGGCAGATACTACTACTATTACCACTATTGCTTCTACTTCTAGTACTGCTGCTTCTACTACGTCTGCTGCTTCTTCTACAGCTGCTGCTGCTACTACTACTCATCCTAGCTCTGTTCGTGGAAAATACTGCTACTACAACTGATGCTGATGCTGCTGCTACTACTGCCACTACTAATACCAATACTACTCGACCAGTGCATGGTAAATCTACTACTACCCTTGCTAGTGCTGCGACTGCTCCTACTAGTAGCAGCCCAGTGAATAGCAAATACTACTACTATTACCACTACTGCTGCTGCTATTACTACTGCAGCAACTAGTAGTGCTGCTGCTGCTGCTGCTACTACTACTATCTCCGTGCATGGCAAATACTTCTACTATTACTACTACTGCTGCTGCTGCTGCTACTACTACTACTACTCCTGCTACTGATAGTAGTGCAGTGCATGGCAAGTACTACTACTGTTTCTACTACTGCTGCTGCCACTTTTATTGCTGTCACTACCACTACTGCTACTACTAGTACTCCAGTGTATGGCAAATACTGCTTCTATTACTACTACTGCTGCCGTTGCTGCTACTGCTACTACTACTGCTACAACTTGCACCCAGTAAATTGCAAACATTACAACTATTACTTCTACTGCTGCTGCTGCTTCTACTGATACTACTGCTACTGCTTCTACTTCTCCTGCTGCTGCTTCTACTACTACCACTACTAGTCCCAGTGCAAGGTAAATAATACGATTATTACGACTACTGCTGCTTCTGCTAGTACTGCTGCTACTACTGCTACTACTGGTAGTCCAGTGCATGAAAAATACTATTACTACTACTGCTGCAGCTGCTGCTACTACTGCTGCTACTACTGCTACTACTAGTGATCCAGTGCATGGCAAATACAACAAATATTACTACTACTGATGTTGCCTCTACTACTGCTAATACTACTATCAATGCTACTAGCCAGTGCATGGCAAATATACTACTACTGCTGCTATTGCTGCTACTTCCACTACTACTACTGGCCCACTGCTGGGCAAATCATCTGCCACTTCTACTGCTGCTGCTGCTACAACTACTACTACTACTACTACTACTAGCCCATTGCATCTCAAATACTACTACTATTACCACTACTGCTGTTAGTCCTACTACTGCTGCTAGTCCTATTACAGCCGCTACTTGTACTACTACTATCCCAGTGCACGGAATGTACTACTAGTAAAGCGACTCCTACGTCTGCTTTTTCTACTACTGCTTCTGCTACTGCTACTACTAGTAGACCAGTGTGTGGCAAATACTACTACTATTACTACTACTGCTGCTGCTGCTACTACTGCTACTACTACTGCTATTACTAGTAGTCCAGGGAATGGCAAATACTACTACTACTATCACTACTACTGCTGCTGCTGCTACTACTACTGCTCCTTCTACTGCAACTACTAGTAGTCCAGTCCTTGGCAAATACTACTACTATGACTATGACTGCTGCTAATGCTACCACTGCTACTACTACTAATCCTGTCCGTGGCAAATGCTACTCTATTACTACTACTGCTGCAGCAGCGGCTACTGCTACTACTAATATCAATACTACGAGCCCAGTGCATGGCAAGTCTACCTCTACTGTTACTATTGCTGCTACTGCTACTACTACTTCTTACCCAGTGCATGGCAGATACTACTTCTATTACCACTGCTGCTGCTACCTCTACTGCTGCTGCAGCTACATCTACTGCTGCTGCTATTACTATTACTACTTCTACTACTAGCACAGTGCGTGGCAAATAGTACTAATATTACTACTACCGCTGCTGCTGTTGCTATGACTTCTAGTACTACTGCTACTACTAGTAATCCAGTGTGTCGCAAATACTATTCATACTACTACTGCTGCTGTTGCTACTACTACTATCAATACTACTAGCCCAGTGCATGGCCAATATACTACTACTACTGCTATAGCTGCTACTGCTACTACTACTAGTGGCCCACTGCAGGGCATATCTGCTGCTACTCTTACTGCTGCTTATGCCATTTCTATTCCTGGTGCTACCTCTACTACTGCTGCTACTACTAGTAGTCTAGTGCATGGCAAATACTACTATTACTACTACTTCTGCTGCTGCTACTACTGCTACTACTAGTATCAATACTACTATCCCAGTGCATGGCAAATCTACTAGTACTACACCTATTAGTGCTAATGCTAATACTGCTACTTGCACACTGCAGGGCCAATCTGCTGCTACTACTACCGACGTTGCTGCTAATTCTACTTCTGCTGCTACCAATACAACTACTACTCCTAGTACCCCAGTGCATTTCAAATACTACCAATATTACCAGTACTGTTGCTACTACTACTGCTGCTGCTACTAGTACTATTACTAGCCCAGTCCATGCCAAATACTACGACTATTACCACTGCTGCTACTTCTGCTACTATTACTGCTCTTGCTCTTACGACTACTTCTGCTACTACTACTGCTACCGCTTCTAATTCTACTGTTGCTGCTACTACTACTAGCCCAGGGCATGGCAAATACTACTACTATTATTACTACTGCTGCTGCTGCTACTACTTCTACTAGTACTTCTATTACTTGTAGTCTAGTGCATGGGAAATACTACTTCTATTACTACTCCTGCTGCTGCTGCTACTACTGCTACTACTACTACCAATACTACTAGCTTAGTGCATGGGAAATCTGCTACTACTACTGCTGTATCTGCTACCGCTACTACTACTACTACTGGCCAGCTCCAGGGCAAATCTGCTGCTACTACTTCTGTTGCTGCTGCCACTTCTACTGCTCTTGCTACAACTACTACTACTGCTACTACTAGTAGTCCAGTGTATGGTAAATCCTAATACTACTAGTACTACTGCTGATGCAGCTTCTAGTGTTACTGCTACTACTGCTACTACTGCTAGTCCAGTGTATTGCAAATATTATTCTAATACTACTACTGCTGATGCTGCTACTACTGCTACTACTAATATCAATAGTACCAGCCAATTTCATGGCAAACCTACTACTACTCTTGTTATTGCTGCTGCTGCTACTACTACTGCTAACCCAGTGCATGGCAGATGCTACTACTATTACCACTACTGCTGCTGCTGCTGCTACTACTGCTGCTAATAGTAGTCCAGTGCGTTTCAAATACTACTAATATTACCACTACTGCCGCTGCTACTACTTCTACTACTACTATGAATATTACTAGCCCATTGCAAGGCAAATCTACTATTTCTACTTCTATTCCTAACACTTTTACTACTACTACTGGCCCAGTGCAGGGAAAATCTGCTGCTACTTCTAGTGCTGCCCCTGCCACTTCTATTGCTGCTGCTACAGCTACTACTATTACAACTATTGACTAGTGCATCAACAATACTACTACTATTAATATTACTGCTGCTTCTGGTGCTACTACTGCTACTACTATTTGTCCAGTAAATGGCAAATACTACTACTCTTACTACTGCTTCTGATGCTGTTACTACTGCTACTATTACCATCAATACTACTAGTCCAATCTATTACTCCTACTGCTATTGCTGCTTCTTGTCCTACTACTACTGCCAACTGCAGTGCAAGTTAGCTGCTACTACTACTGTTGCTGCTGTCACATCTACTGATGCTGATCCCACTACTACTACTACGACGACTAGTCCAGTGCATGGCAAATACTACTACAATTTCCACTACTGGTTCTACTACAGCAGCTGCTATTTCTACTGCTGCTGCTACTACTAGTGTACTACTAGCCCAGTGCATGGCAAATGGTACTACTATTATTACTACTGCTACTTCTGCTACTACTACTGCTAGTACTAGCAGTCCAGTGCATTTAAAATTCTACTACTATTTCTATTACTGCTGCTGCTACTACTGATGCTCCTACTACTGCTACTACTAGTAATCCAGTGCATGGCAAATATTATTAATAGTAATACTGCTGCTGCTGCTACTACTACTATAAATACTACTAGCCCAGTGCATGTCAAATATACTACTAATACTGCTATTCCTGCTTCCGCTACTATTACTACTGGCCCACTGCAGGGCAAATCTTCTGCTACTACTACTGCTTCTGCTGTCCGTTCTACTGCTGCTGCTTCCACTACTACTACAACTTCTACTAGTAGCCCAGCGCATGGCCAATACTACTACTATGATGATTACTGCTGCTACTACTAGTACTGCTGATGCTAATTTGATTGCTGCTGCTACTACTACTACTATTAGTTCAGTGTATGTCAAATGCTAGTACTATTACTACTACCGCAGCTGCTGCTACTTCTGATACTACTTCTGCTACTACAGGTAGTGCAGTGAATGGCAAATACTATTAACACTACTGCTCAGGCTGCTGCTACTACTGCTACTACTACTGCTACTACTACTAGCACTGTTGCTGCTAATTCTACTGATGCTGCTGCTCTATGTGCTGCTACTACTACTACTAGTCAATGCATGGCAAATACTACTACTATTACTGCTTCTGCTGCTACTACTTCTGCTACTACTGCTACTATTAGTAGTCCAGTGTATATCAAATACTACTAGTATCACCACGACTGCTGCTACTACTTCGACTGCCGCTGCTACTTCTCCTGCTGCTCGTATTACTACAGCTACTACTAGCCCAGTGCGTGGTAAATACTACTACTATTACTACCACTGCTGCTTCTGCAGCTACTATTGCTACTACTACAAGTCCAGTGCATTGCAAACACATTGCTATTACTAGTAGTGCATTGCATTTAAAATACTACTATAATTACTACGTCTGCTGCTACTACTGTTACTACTAGTAGTACAGTGCATGGTAAATACAACTACAATTAATACTAATGCTGCTGCTGCTACCACTGCTACTACTAGTAGTAAATTGCATGGCAAATACAACTAATATTACTACAACTGCTGTTGCTACTACTGCTACTACTAATATGAATACCACTAGGCCAGAGCATGGCAAATCTACTACTACAATTGCTATTGCTGCTACTGCTACTACTACTACTTACCCAGGGCGTGCCAAATACAACTACTGTTACCACTACTGCTGCTACTACTGCTGCAACTACTACTGCTACTGTTTCTAATTCTACTGCTTTTGCTACTACTACTACTATCCCAGGGCATGGCAAATAATACTACTATTATTACTACTGCTGCTGCTGCTGCTACTACGGCTACTACTGCTATCAATACTACTAGCCAGTGCATGGCAAGTCTACTACTACTACTGCTATTGCTGCTACTTCCACTCCTACTACTGGCCAACTGCCAGGCAAATCTTCTACCACTTCTGCTGCTGCGATCACTGGTACTACTACAAATACTAGCCTATTGCATATCAAATACTACTAGTATTAACACTACTGCTGCTACTCCTCCTACTGCTGCTACGACTACTACTGCTGCTACTTTTTCTCTTAGTAGCCCAGTGCATGGAATATAGTACTTCTATAACTATGCTTATGTCTGCAGTTTATATTACTGCTACTACAACTGCTACTCCTAGTAGACCAGTGCATGGCAAATACTACTACTACTACTACTTCTGCTGCTGCTGATACTACTGCTACTACTTCTGCTAGTACTAGTAGTCCAGTGCATGGCAAATACTACAACTATTACTACTACTGCTGCTGCTGATACTACTGCTACTACTACCATCAATACTACTAGCTCAGTGCATGGCAAATCTACTACTACTACTGCTATTGCTGCTACTTCCACTCCTACTACTGGCCCACTGCCAGGCAAATCTTCTACCACTTCTACTGCTGGTGCGACCACTAGTACTACTACAAATACTAGCCTATTGCATTGCAAATACTACTACTATTAACACTACTGCTGCTACTCCCACTACTGCTGCTACTCCTACTACTGCTGCTACTTGTACCCTTAGTAGCTCAGTGCATGGAGAATACTACTTGTATAACTACTCCTGTGTCTACTGTTTCTATTACTGCTACCACTGCAGCTACTACTAGTAGACCATTGCATGGCAAATACTACTACTATTACTACTGCTGCTGCTGCTGATTCTACTGCTACTACTTCTGCTAGTACTAGCAGTCCAGTGCATGGCAAATACTACTTCTATTATTACTACTGCTGCTACTGCTACTACTATCCATCCTACTAGCTCAGTGCATGGCAAATCTACTACTAGTACTTCTATTGCTACTACTGCTACTACTCCTAATGTCACACTGCAGGGCAACTCTGGTGCTACTACTACTGCTGCTGCGGTCAATTCTAATGCTATTGCTCCCATTATTACTACTGCTACTACTAGTAGTCCAGTGCATGGCAAATACTACTAATATTACTACTGCTGCTGCTGCTGATTCTACTGCTACTACTTCTGCTAGTACTAGCAGTCCAGTGCATGGCAAATACTACTTCTATTATTACTACTGCTGCTACTGCTACTACTATCCATCCTACTAGCTCAGTGCATGGCAAATCTAGTACTAGTACTTCTATTGCTACTACTGCTACTACACCTAATGTCACACTGCAGGGCAACTCTGGTGCTACTACTACTGCTGCTGCGGTCAATTCTAATGCTGTTGCTCCCATTATTACTACTGCTACTACTAGTAGTCCAGTGCATGGCAAATACTACTACTATTACCACAACTGCTGCTACTACTACTGCTGCTGCTATTTCTACTACTACTACTAGTCCAGTGCATGGCAAACACTAGTGCTATTACTAATACTGCTGCTGCTGCTCCTCCTACTTCTACTATTACTGCTACTACTAGCAGTCCTTTGCATTGTAAATACTACTACTATTACTACTACTGCTGCTAGTACGGCTACTACAATGATCTATAATACTAACCCAGTGCATGACAAATCTACTATTCCTACTTCTATTGCGGCTACTGCTACTACTACTGCTAGACCAGTGCATGGCAGATACTACTACTATTACCACTATTGCTTCTACTTCTAGTACTGCTGCTTCTACTACGTCTGCTGCTTCTTCTACAGCTGCTGCTGCTACTACTACTCATCCTAGCTCTGTTCGTGGAAAATACTGCTACTACAACTGATGCTGATGCTGCTGCTACTACTGCCACTACTAATACCAATACTACTCGACCAGTGCATGGTAAATCTACTACTACCCTTGCTAGTGCTGTGACTGCTCCTACTAGTAGCAGCCCAGTGAATAGCAAATACTACTACTATTACCACTACTGCTGCTGCTATTACTACTGCAGCAACTAGTAGTGCTGCTGCTGCTGCTGCTACTACTACTATCTCCGTGCATGGCAAATACTTCTACTATTACTACTACTGCTGCTGCTGCTGCTACTACTACTACTACTCCTGCTACTGATAGTAGTGCAGTGCATGGCAAGTACTACTACTGTTTCTACTACTGCTGCTGCCACTTTTATTGCTGTCACTACCACTACTGCTACTACTAGTACTCCAGTGTATGGCAAATACTGCTTCTATTACTACTACTGCTGCCGTTGCTGCTACTGCTACTACTACTGCTACAACTTGCACCCAGTAAATTGCAAACATTACAACTATTACTTCTACTGCTGCTGCTGCTTCTACTGATACTACTGCTACTGCTTCTACTTCTCCTGCTGCTGCTTCTACTACTACCACTACTAGTCCCAGTGCAAGGTAAATAATACGATTATTACGACTACTGCTGCTTCTGCTAGTACTGCTGCTACTACTGCTACTACTGGTAGTCCAGTGCATGAAAAATACTATTACTACTACTGCTGCAGCTGCTGCTACTACTGCTGCTACTACTGCTACTACTAGTGATCCAGTGCATGGCAAATACAACAAATATTACTACTACTGATGTTGCCTCTACTACTGCTAATACTACTATCAATGCTACTAGCCAGTGCATGGCAAATATACTACTACTGCTGCTATTGCTGCTACTTCCACTACTACTACTGGCCCACTGCTGGGCAAATCATCTGCCACTTCTACTGCTGCTGCTGCTACAACTACTACTACTACTACTACTACTACTAGCCCATTGCATCTCAAATACTACTACTATTACCACTACTGCTGTTAGTCCTACTACTGCTGCTAGTCCTATTACAGCTGCTACTTGTACTATTACTATCCCAGTGCACGGAATGTACTACTAGTAAAGCTACTCCTACGTCTGCTTTTTCTACTACTGCTTCTGCTACTGCTACTACTAGTAGACCAGTGTGTGGCAAATACTACTACTATTACTACTACTGCTGCTGCTGCTACTACTGCTACTACTACTGCTATTACTAGTAGTCCAGGGAATGGCAAATACTACTACTACTATCACTACTACTGCTGCTGCTGCTACTACTACTGCTCCTTCTACTGCAACTACTAGTAGTCCAGTCCTTGGCAAATACTACTACTATGACTATGACTGCTGCTAATGCTACCACTGCTACTACTACTAATCCTGTCCGTGGCAAATGCTACTCTATTACTACTACTGCTGCAGCAGCGGCTACTGCTACTACTAATATCAATACTACGAGCCCAGTGCATGGCAAGTCTACCTCTACTGTTACTATTGCTGCTACTGCTACTACTACTTCTTACCCAGTGCATGGCAGATACTACTTCTATTACCACTGCTGCTGCTACCTCTACTGCTGCTGCAGCTACATCTACTGCTGCTGCTATTACTATTACTACTTCTACTACTAGCACAGTGCGTGGCAAATAGTACTAATATTACTACTACCGCTGCTGCTGTTGCTATGACTTCTAGTACTACTGCTACTACTAGTAATCCAGTGTGTCGCAAATACTATTCATACTACTACTGCTGCTGTTGCTACTACTACTATCAATACTACTAGCCCAGTGCATGGCCAATATACTACTACTACTGCTATAGCTGCTACTGCTACTACTACTAGTGGCCCACTGCAGGGCATATCTGCTGCTACTCTTACTGCTGCTTATGCCATTTCTATTCCTGGTGCTACCTCTACTACTGCTGCTACTACTAGTAGTCTAGTGCATGGCAAATACTACTATTACTACTACTTCTGCTGCTGCTACTACTGCTACTACTAGTATCAATACTACTATCCCAGTGCATGGCAAATCTACTAGTACTACACCTATTAGTGCTAATGCTAATACTGCTACTTGCACACTGCAGGGCCAATCTGCTGCTACTACTACCGACGTTGCTGCTAATTCTACTTCTGCTGCTACCAATACAACTACTACTCCTAGTACCCCAGTGCATTTCAAATACTACCAATATTACCAGTACTGTTGCTACTACTACTGCTGCTGCTACTAGTACTATTACTAGCCCAGTCCATGCCAAATACTACGACTATTACCACTGCTGCTACTTCTGCTACTATTACTGCTCTTGCTCTTACGACTACTTCTGCTACTACTACTGCTACCGCTTCTAATTCTACTGTTGCTGCTACTACTACTAGCCCAGGGCATGGCAAATACTACTACTATTATTACTACTGCTGCTGCTGCTACTACTTCTACTAGTACTTCTATTACTTGTAGTCTAGTGCATGGGAAATACTACTTCTATTACTACTCCTGTTGCTGCTGCTAATACTGCTACTACTACTCCCAATACTACTAGCTTAGTGCATGGGAAATCTGCTACTACTACTGCTGTATCTGCTACCGCTACTACTACTACTACTGGCCAGCTCCAGGGCAAATCTGCTGCTACTACTTCTGTTGCTGCTGCCACTTCTACTGCTCTTGCTACAACTACTACTACTGCTACTACTAGTAGTCCAGTGTATGGTAAATCCTAATACTACTAGTACTACTGCTGATGCAGCTTCTAGTGTTACTGCTACTACTGCTACTACTGCTAGTCCAGTGTATTGCAAATATAATTCTATTACTACTACTGCTGATGCTGCTACTACTGCTACTACTAATATCAATAGTACCAGCCAATTTCATGGCAAACCTACTACTACTCTTGCTATTGCTGCTGCTGCTACTACTACTGCTAAACCAGTGCATGGCAGATGCTACTACTATTACCACTACTGCTGCTGCTGCTGCTACTACTGCTGCTAATAGTAGTCCAGTGCGTGGCAAATACTACTAATATTACCACTACTGACGCTGCTACTACTTCTACTACTACTATGAATATTACTAGCCCATTGCAAGGCAAATCTACTATTTCTACTGCTATTCCTAACACTTTTACTACTACTACTGGCCCAGTGCAGGGAAAATCTGCTGCTACTTCTAGTGCTGCCCCTGCCACTTCTATTGCTGCTGCTACAGCTACTACTATTACAACTATTGACTAGTGCATCAACAATACTACTACTATTAATATTACTGCTGCTTCTGGTGCTACTACTGCTACTACTATTTGTCCAGTAAATGGCAAATACTACTACTCTTACTACTGCTTCTGATGCTGTTACTACTGCTACTGCTACCATAAATACTACTAGCCCAATCTATTACTCCTACTGCTATTGCTGCTTCTTGTCCTACTACTACTGCCAACTGCAGTGCAAGTTAGCTGCTACTACTACTGTTGCTGCTGTCACATCTACTGATGCTGATCCCACTACTACTACTACGACGACTAGTCCAGTGCATGGCAAATACTACTACAATTACCACTACTGGTTCTACTACAGCAGCTGCTATTTCTACTGCTGCTGCTACTACTAGTGTACTACTAGCCCAGTGCATGTCAAATATACTACTAATACTGCTATTCCTGCTTCCGCTACTATTACTACTGGCCCACTGCAGGGCAAATCTTCTGCTACTACTACTGCTTCTGCTGTCCGTTCTACTGCTGCTGCTTCCACTACTACTACAACTTCTACTAGTAGCCCAGCGCATGGCCAATACTACTACTATGATGATTACTGCTGCTACTACTAGTACTGCTGATGCTAATTTGATTGCTGCTGCTACTACTACTACTATTAGTTCAGTGTATGTCAAATGCTAGTACTATTACTACTACCGCAGCTGCTGCTACTTCTGATACTACTTCTGCTACTACAGGTAGTGCAGTGAATGGCAAATACTATTAACACTACTGCTCAGGCTGCTGCTACTACTGCTACTACTACTGCTACTACTACTAGCACTGTTGCTGCTAATTCTACTGATGCTGCTGCTCTATGTGCTGCTACTACTACTACTAGTCAATGCATGGCAAATACTACTACTATTACTGCTTCTGCTGCTACTACTGCTACTATTAGTAGTCCAGTGTATATCAAATACTACTAGTATCACCACGACTGCTGCTACTACTTCGACTGCCGCTGCTACTTCTCCTGCTGCTCGTATTACTACAGCTACTACTAGCCCAGTGCGTGGTAAATACTACTACTATTACTACCACTGCTGCTTCTGCAGCTACTATTGCTACTACTACAAGTCCAGTGCATTGCAAACACATTGCTATTACTAGTAGTGCATTGCATTTAAAATACTACTATAATTACTACGTCTGCTGCTACTACTGTTACTACTAGTAGTACAGTGCATGGTAAATACAACTACAATTAATACTAATGCTGCTGCTGCTACCACTGCTACTACTAGTAGTAAATTGCATGGCAAATACAACTAATATTACTACAACTGCTGTTGCTACTACTGCTACTACTAATGTGAATACCACTAGGCCAGAGCATGGCAAATCTACTACTACAATTGCTATTGCTGCTACTGCTACTACTACTACTTACCCAGGGCGTGCCAAATACAACTACTGTTACCACTACTGCTGCTACTACTGCTGCAACTACTACTGCTACTGTTTCTAATTCTACTGCTTTTGCTACTACTACTACTACTACTATCCCAGGGCATGGCAAATAATACTACTATTATTACTACTGCTGCTGCTGCTGCTACTACGGCTACTACTGCTATCAATACTACTAGCCAGTGCATGGCAAGTCTACTACTACTACTGCTATTGCTGCTACTTCCACTCCTACTACTGGCCAACTGCCAGGCAAATCTTCTACCACTTCTGCTGCTGCGATCACTGGTACTACTACAAATACTAGCCTATTGCATATCAAATACTACTAGTATTAACACTACTGCTGCTACTCCTCCTACTGCTGCTACGACTACTACTGCTGCTACTTTTTCTCTTAGTAGCCCAGTGCATGGAATATAGTACTTCTATAACTACGCTTATGTCTGCAGTTTATATTACTGCTACTACAACTGCTACTCCTAGTAGACCAGTGCATGGCAAATACTACTACTACTACTACTTCTGCTGCTGCTGATACTACTGCTACTACTTCTGCTAGTACTAGTAGTCCAGTGCATGGCAAATACTACAACTATTACTACTACTGCTGCTGCTGATACTACTGCTACTACTACCATCAATACTACTAGCTCAGTGCATGGCAAATCTACTACTACTACTGCTATTGCTGCTACTTCCACTCCTACTACTGGCCCACTGCCAGGCAAATCTTCTACCACTTCTACTGCTGGTGCGACCACTAGTACTACTACAAATACTAGCCTATTGCATTGCAAATACTACTACTATTAACACTACTGCTGCTACTCCCACTACTGCTGCTACTCCTACTACTGCTGCTACTTGTACCCTTAGTAGCTCAGTGCATGGAGAATACTACTTGTATAACTACTCCTGTGTCTACTGTTTCTATTACTGCTACCACTGCAGCTACTACTAGTAGACCATTGCATGGCAAATACTACTACTATTACTACTGCTGCTGCTGCTGATTCTACTGCTACTACTTCTGCTAGTACTAGCAGTCCAGTGCATGGCAAATACTACTTCTATTATTACTACTGCTGCTACTGCTACTACTATCCATCCTACTAGCTCAGTGCATGGCAAATCTACTACTAGTACTTCTATTGCTACTACTGCTACTACTCCTAATGTCACACTGCAGGGCAACTCTGGTGCTACTACTACTGCTGCTGCGGTCAATTCTAATGCTATTGCTCCCATTATTACTACTGCTAGTACTAGCAGTCCAGTGCATGGCAAATACTACTTCTATTATTACTAATGCTGCTACTGCTACTACTATCCATCCTACTAGCTCAGTGCATGGCAAATCTACTACTAGTACTTCTATTGCTACTACTGCTACTACTCCTAATGTCACACTGCAGGGCAACTCTGGTGCTACTACTACTGCTGCTGCGGTCAATTCTAATGCTATTGCTCCCATTATTACTACTGCTACTACTAGTAGTCCAGTGCATGGCAAATACTACTAATATTACTACTGCTGCTGCTGCTGATTCTACTGCTACTACTTCTGCTAGTACTAGCAGTCCAGTGCATGGCAAATACTACTTCTCTTATTACTACTGCTGCTACTGCTACTACTATCCATCCTACTAGCTCAGTGCATGGCAAATCTAGTACTAGTACTTCTATTGCTACTACTGCTACTACTCCTAATGTCACACTGCAGGGCAACTCTGGTGCTACTACTACTGCTGCTGCGGTCAATTCTAATGCTGTTGCTCCCATTATTACTACTGCTACTACTAGTAGTCCAGTGCATGGCAAATACTACTACTATTACCACAACTGCTGCTACTACTACTGCTGCTGCTATTTCTACTACTACTACTAGTCCAGTGCATGGCAAACACTAGTGCTATTACTAATACTGCTGCTGCTGCTCCTCCTACTTCTACTATTACTGCTACTACTAGCAGTCCTTTGCATTGCAAATACTACTAGTATTACTACTGCTGCTGCTAGTACTGCTACTACAATGATCTATAATACTAACCCAGTGCATGGCAAATCTACTATTACTACTTCTATTGCGGCTACTGCTACTACTACTGCTAGACCAGTGCATGGCAGATACTAGTACTATTACCACTATTGCTTCTACTTCTAGTACTGCTGCTTCTACTACGGCTGCTGCTTCTTCTACAGCTGCTGCTGCTACTACTACTCATCCTAGCCCTGTTCGTGGAAAATACTGCTACTATTACTACTACTGATGCTGCTGCTACTACTGCCACTACTAATACCAATACTACTCGACCAGTGCATGGTAAATCTACTACTACTCTTGCTAGTGCTGTGACTGCTCCTACTAGTAGCAGCCCAGTGAATAGCAAATACTACTACTATTACCACTACTGCTGCTGCTATTACTACTGCAGCAACTAGTAGTGCTGCTGCTGCTGCTACAACTACTATCTCCGTGCATGGCAAATACTTCTACTATTACTACTAGTGCTGCTGCTGCTACTACTAGTACTACTACTACTCCTGCCACTGATAGTAGTGCAGTGCATGGCAAGTACTACTACTGTTTCTACTACTGCTGCTGCCACTTTTGTTGCTGTCACTACCACTACTGCTACTACTAGTACTCCAGTGTATGGCAAATACTGCTTCTATTACTACTACTGCTGCCGTTGCTGCTACTGCTACTACTACTGCTACAACTTGCACCCAGTAAATTGCAAACATTACAACTATTACTTCTACTGCTGCTGCTGCTTCTACTGATACTACTGCTACTGCTTCTACTTCTCCTGCTGCTGCTTCTACTACTACCACTACTAGTCCCAGTGCAAGGTAAATAATACGATTATTACGACTACTGCTGCTTCTGCTAGTACTGCTGCTACTACTGCTACTACTGGTAGTCCAGTGCATGAAAAATACTCTTACTACTACTGCTGCAGCTGCTGCTACTACTGCTGCTACTACTGCTACTACTAGTGATCCAGTGCATGGCAAATACAACAAATATTACTACTACTGATGTTGCCTCTACTACTGCTAATACTACTATCAATGCTACTAGCCAGTGCATGGCAAATATACTACTACTGCTGCTATTGCTGCTACTTCCACTACTACTACTGGCCCACTGCTGGGCAAATCATCTGCCACTTCTACTGCTGCTGCTGCTACAACTACTACTACTACTACTAGCCCATTGCATCTCAAATACTACTACTATTACCACTACTGCTGTTAGTCCTACTACTGCTGCTAGTCCTATTACTGCTGCTACTTGTACTATTACTATCCCAGTGCATGGAATGTACTACTAGTAAAGCTACTCCTACGTCTGCTTTTTCTACTACTGCTTCTGCTACTGCTACTACTAGTAGACCAGTGTGTGGCAAATACTACTACTATTACTACTGCTGCTGCTGCTACTACTGCTATTACTAGTAGTCCAGGGAATGGCAAATACTACTACTATCACTACTACTGCTGCTGCTGCTACTACTACTGCTCCTTCTACTGCAACTACTAGTAGTCCAGCCCTTGGCAAATACTACTACTATGACTATGACTGCTGCTAATGCTACCACTGCTACTACTACTAATCCTGTCCGTGGCAAATGCTACTCTATTACTACTACTGCTGCAGCAGCGGCTACTGCTACTACTAATATCAATACTACGAGCCCAGTGCATGGCAAGTCTACCTCTACTGTTACTATTGCTGCTACTGCTACTACTACTTCTTACGCAGTGCATGGCAGATACTACTTCTATTACCACTGTTGCTGCTACCTCTACTGCTGCTGCAGCTACATCTACTGCTGCTGCTATTTCTATTACTACTTCTACTACTAGCACAGTGCGTGGCAAATAGTACTAGTATTACTACTACCTCTGCTGCTGTTGCTATGACTTCTAGTACTACTGCTATTACTAGTAATCCAGTGTGTCGCAAATACTATTCATACTACTACTGCTGCTGTTGCTACTACTACTATCAATACTACTAGCCCAGTGCATGGCCAATATACTACTACTACTGCTATAGCTGCTACTGCTACTACTACTAGTGGCCCACTGCAGGGCAAATCTGCTGCTACTCTTACTGCTGCTTATGCCACTTCTATTCCTGGTGCTACCTCTACTACTGCTGCTACTACTAGTAGTCTAGTGCATGGCAAATACTACTATTACTACTACTTCTGCTGCTGCTACTACTGCTACTACTAGTATCAATACTACTATCCCAGTGCATGGCAAATCTACTAGTACTACACCTATTAGTGCTAATGCTAATACTGCTACTTGAACACTGCAGGGCCAATCTGCTGCTACTACTACCGACGTTGCTGCTAATTCTACTTCTGCTGCTACCAATAAAACTACTACTCCTAGTACCCCAGTGCATTTCAAATACTACCAATATTACCAGTACAGTTGCTACTACTACAGCTGCTGCTACTAGTACTATTACTAGCCCAGTCCATGCCAAATACTACTACTATTACCACTGCTGCTACTTCTGCTACTATAACTGCTGTTGCTCTTACGACTACTTCTGCTACTACTACTGCTACCGCTTCTAATTCTACTGTTGCTGCTACTACTACTATTACGACTGCTACTAGCCCAGGGCATGGCAAATACTACTACTATTATTACTACTGCTGCTGCTGCTACTACTTCTACTAGTACTTCTATTACTTGTAGTCTAGTGCATGGGGAATACTACTTCTATTACTACTCCTGCTGCTGCTGCTAATACTGCTACTACTACTACCAATACTACTAGCTTAGTGCATGGGAAATCTGCTACTACTACTGCTGTATCTGCTACCGCTACTACTACTACTACTGGCCAGCTCCAGGGTAAATCTGCTGCTACTACTTCTGTTGCTGCTGCCACTTCTACTGCTGTTGCTACAACTACTACAACTGCTACTACTAGTAGTCCAGTGTATGGTAAATCCTAATACTACTAGTACTACTGCTGATGCAGCTTCTAGTGTTACTGCTACTACTGCTACTAGTGCTAGTCCAGTGTATTGCAAATATAATTCTATTACTACTACTGCTGATGCTGCTACTACTGCTACTACTAATATCAATAGTACCAGCCAATTTCATGGCAAACCTACTACTACTATTGCTATTGCTGCTGCTGCTACTACTACTGCTAACCCAGTGCATGGCAGATGCTACTACTATTACCACTACTGCTGCTGCTGCTGCTACTACTGCTGCCAATAGTAGTCCAGTGCGTGGCAAATACTACTAATATTACTACTACTGCCGCTGCTACTACTTCTACTACTACTATGAATATTACTAGCCCATTGCAAGGCAAATCTACTATTTCTACTGCTATTCCTAACACTTTTACTACTACTACTGGCCCAGTGCAGGGAAAATCTGCTGCTACTTCTAGTGCTGCCCCTGCCACTTCTATTGCTGCTGCTACAGCTACTACTATTACAACTATTGACTAGTGCATCAACAATACTACTACTATTAATATTACTGCTGCTTCTGGTGCTACTGCTGCTACTACTATTTGTCCAGTAAATGGCAAATACTACTACTCTTACTACTGCTTCTGATGCTGTTACTACTGCTACTACTACCATCAATACTACTAGCCCAATCTATTACTCCTACTGCTATTGCTGCTTCTTGTCCTACTACTACTGCCAACTGCAGTGCAAGTTAGCTGCTACTACTACTGTTGCTGCTGTCACATCTACTGATGCTGATCCCACTACTACTACTACGACGACTAGTCCAGTGCATGGCAAATACTACTACAATTACCACTACTGGTTCTACTACAGCAGCTGCTATTTCTACTGCTGCTGCTTCTACTAGTGTACTACCAGCCCAGTGCATGGCAAATGGTACTACTATTATTACTACTGCTGCTTCTGCTACTACTACTGCTAGTACTAGCAGTCCAGTGCATTTAAAATTCTACTACTATTTCTATTACTGCTGCTGCTACTACTGATGCTCCTACTACTGCTACTACTAGTAATCCAGTGCATGGCAAATATTATTAATAGTAATACTGCTGCTGCTGCTACTACTACTATAAATACTACTAGCCCAGTGCATGTCAAATATACTACTAATACTGCTATTCCTGCTTCCGCTACTATTACTACTGGCCCACTGCAGGGCAAATCTTCTGCTACTACTACTGCTTCTGCTGTCCGTTCTACTGCTGCTGCTTCCACTACTACTACAACTTCTACTAGTAGCCCAGCGCATGGCCAATACTACTACTATGATGATTACTGCTGCTACTACTAGTACTGCTGATGCTAATTTGATTGCTGCTGCTACTACTACTACTATTAGTTCAGTGTATGTCAAATGCTAGTACTATTACTACTACCGCAGCTGCTGCTACTTCTGATACTACTTCTGCTACTACAGGTAGTGCAGTGAATGGCAAATACTATTAACACTACTGCTCAGGCTGCTGCTACTACTGCTACTACTACTGCTACTACTACTAGCACTGTTGCTGCTAATTCTACTGATGCTGCTGCTCTATGTGCTGCTACTACTACTACTAGTCAATGCATGGCAAATACTACTACTATTACTGCTTCTGCTGCTACTACTGCTACTATTAGTAGTCCAGTGTATATCAAATACTACTAGTATCACCACGACTGCTGCTACTACTTCGACTGCCGCTGCTACTTCTCCTGCTGCTCGTATTACTACAGCTACTACTAGCCCAGTGCGTGGTAAATACTACTACTATTACTACCACTGCTGCTTCTGCAGCTACTGGTGCTACTACTATTGCTACTACTACAAGTCCAGTGCATTGCAAACACATTGCTATTACTAGTAGTGCATTGCATTTAAAATACTACTATAATTACTACGTCTGCTGCTACTACTGTTACTACTAGTAGTACAGTGCATGGTAAATACAACTACAATTAATACTAATGCTGCTGCTGCTACCACTGCTACTACTAGTAGTAAAGTGCATGGCAAATACAACTAATATTACTACAACTGCTGTTGCTACTACTGCTACTACTCATATGAATACCACTAGGCCAGAGCATGGCAAATCTACTACTACAATTGCTATTGCTGCTACTGCTACTACTACTACTTACCCAGGGCGTGCCAAATACTACTACTGTTACCACTACTGCTGCTACTACTGCTGCTACTACTACTGCTACTCTTTCTAATTCTACTGCTTTTGCTACTACTACTACTACTACTATCCCAGGGCACGGCAAATAATACTACTATTATTACTACTGCTGCTGCTGCTGCTATTCTTGCTACTACTAGTATTAATACTACAGCCCAGTGCATGGCAAATCTACTAATACTACTGCTATTTCTGATTCTTCTACTACTACTGCTAGCCCACTGCAGGGCAAATCTGCTGCCACTAGTACTACTGCTGCCACTTCTACTGCTGCTGCGACCACTACTACTACTTCTACTAGCCTTGTTTATGGAAAATGCTACTACTATTACCACTACTGCTTCGACTACTACTAATGCGGCTACTACTACTGCTGCTGCTACTAATACCACTACTAGCCCAGTGCATGGTAATTACTAGTAGTGTAACTAGTAGTGCTGCTGCTGCTACTACTGCTACTACTTTTAGTACAGTGCATGGCAAATACTACTACTATAACCACAACTGCTAATACTACTACTACTGCTGCTGCTACTATTAATGCTGCTGCAGAAACTTCTACTCCTGCTTCTAAATCTACTAATTCTTCTACAATTCCAGTGCAAGGCAAATACTACTAATGTTACTACTACTGCTGCTATTGCTACGACTGCTACTACTAGTATCAATACAACTAACCTAGTGCATGGGAAATCCACTAGTACTACAACTGTTAGTGCTAATTCTAGTACTACTACTGGCCCACTGCAGGAAATATCTACTGCTACTATTACTGCTGCTGATGCCACTTCTCTTGCTGATGCTACCTCTACTACTACTGTTACTGCTAGTAGTCCATTGCACGGCAAATCAACTACTACTAATTCTATTGCTGCTACTGCTACTACTACTACTTGCCCACTGCAGGGCAAATCTGGTGCTACTACTACTGCTGCTGTGGCCAATTCTACTGCCGCAACTTCCACTAAAATTACTACTAGCCCAGTGCATGGCAAATACTAATTCTATTACCACTACTGCTGCTACTTCTACTGCTGCTGCTGCTGCATCTACTTCTGCTGCTAGTACTACTATTACTGCTACTACCACGATCCTAGTGCATGGCAAATACTACTACTATTACCACAACTGCTGCTACTACTACTACTGCTGCTGCCACATCTACAGCTGCTGCTATTACTACTACTACTACTACCAGCAGAGTGCATGTCACATAGTACTAGCATTACTACTACTGCTGCTGCTGCTATTACTTCTACTACTGCTGCTACTACTAGTAATCCAGTGCATCGCAAGTACTATTCATACTACTACGGTTGCTGTTGCTACTACTACTATCAATACTACTACACCAGTTCATGGCACATATACTACTACTACTTCTATAGCTGCTACTGCTACTACTACTACTGGCCCACTGCAGGGCAAAACTTCTGCTACTACTATTGCTGCTGCTGGCACTTCTAATTCTGCTGCTACCACTACTACTATGACTTCTACTACTAGCCCAGCGCATGGGAAATACTACTACATTTACCACTACTGCTGCTACTACTACTACTGCTGCTGCTGCTACTACTGCTAATATTAGTTCAGTGCATGGTAAATACCACCACTATTACTACTTCCGCTGCTGCTGCTACTACTACTGCTACTACAAGTAGTGCAGTGCCTGGCAAATAGTTTTACTACTACTGCTGCTGCTACTACTGCTACTACTACTGCTACTACTACTAGTACTGTTGCTGATAATTCTACTGCTGCTGCTGCTACATATACTGCTACTACTACTAGTACTATTGCTGATAATTCTACTGCTGCTGCTACAACTACTACTAGTCCAGTGAATGGTAATACTACTGCTATTACTACTACTACTGCTTTAGCTGCTAGCACTGCTACTGCTAGTATTAATAACATTAGCACACTGTATGGCATGTCTATTAGTACTACACCTATTAGTGCTAATGCTATTACTACTACTGGCCCACTGCAGGTCAAAGCTTCTGCTACTTCTACTGCTGCTGCTGCCAGTTCTACTGCTGCTGCTACCACTACTACTACGACTACTACTAGCTCACTGCATGGCAAATACTACTACTACTACTGCTGCTGCAGCTGCTACTTCTACTGCTGCTGCTACTACTACTGCTTCTGCAGCTACTGGTACTGCTGCTGCTAATTCTACTACTACTACTAGTCCAGTGCATGGTAAATACTTTTACTATTAACACTACTGCTGCTGCTGCTACTACTGTTACTACTAAAATCAATACAATGTGCCCAGTGTATGGCAAATCTAGTACTAGTATTGCTATTTCTCCTATTGCTACTACTACTACTTACCCAGTGCTTGGCAGATACTACTACTATTACCACTACTGCTTCTGCTGCTGCTACTACTGCTACTACTACTGCTACTAATAGTAGTCCAGTGCATGGAAAGTACTACTCATATTACTACTGCTGCTGCTGCTGCTACTACTGTTACTACTAATATCAATACTGCTAACCCAGTGCATGGCAAATCTACTAGTACTACACCTATTAGTGCTAATGCTAATACTACTACTTGCACACTGTAGGGCAAATCTCCTCCTCCTCCTACTGATGTTGCTGCCAATTCAACTGCTGCTGCTACCAATACAACTACTACTACTACTACCACCTCAGTGGATTTCAAAGAGTACAAATATTACCACTACAGCTGCTGCTACTACTACTGCTGCTACTACTACTACTGCTGCTACTACTACTGCTGCTGCTACTAGTACAACTAGTAGCCCAGTCCGTGCCAAATACTACTACTATTACCACTACTGCTGCAACTACTGCTACTGCTGCTAGTACTACTACTTCTGCTACTACTGCTACTGCTTCAAATTTTGCTGCTGCTGCTACTACTTCTACTAACCCAGGGCATGGCAAAATAATACAACTGGCGCAGCTGCTACTATTTCTACTACTGCTTCTACTACTTGTAGTCCAGTGTATTGCAAATATTTTTACTATTACTACTACTGCTGATGCTGCTACAACTGCTACTACTAATATCAATATTACTAGCGGAGTGCATGGCAAGTCTACTACTACTATTGCTATTGCTGCTAATGCTACTACTACTACTAACCCAGTGCATGGCCGATACTACTACTTATTACCACTTCTGCTGCTGCTGCTGCTACTACTGCTACTACTACTACTTCTACTAATAATAGTCCAGTTCATGGCAAATACTACTAATGTTACTACTACTTCTGCTGCTGCTACTACTACTACCAATACTACTAACCCAGTGCTTGCAAATCTACTAGTATTACACCTATTACTGCTAAGGCTAACACTACTATTTGCACACAGCGGGGCAAGTCTGCTGTTACTAGTACTGATATTCTGCCAATTCTACTGCTGCTGCTACCAATACAACTACTACTACTACTACTCCCACAGTGTATTTCAAACGCTACAAATATTACCACTACTGCTGCTACTTTTTACTACCGCTTCTACTAATACTGCTGCTGCTACTAGTACTACTACTAGCCCAGTCCATTCCAAGCACTACTACTATTATCACTATAGCTGCTACTAGTAGGGGTACTGCTGCTGTTACTATTACTGGTGATACTACTAATATTGCTGCTATTAGGACTCCTACTAGCCGAGTGCATGGCAAGTACTACTGCTATTACCACTTCTGCTGCTACCACCACTACTGCTGCTACAAATACTGCTGCTACTACTTTTGCTGCTGCTGCTGCTAGTACTACTACTATCACAGTGCATTTCAAATACTACAACTATTCCTATTCCTGCTGCTGCTGTTGCTACTACTACTACTATTACCGCTACGTCTAGTAGTCGAGCGCATGGCAAATACTACTACTATTACTACTGCTGCTGCTGCTGCTACTACTGCTACTACTTGTATCAATACTACTATCACAGTGCACAGTAAATCCCTACTACTACTCCTATTGCTTCTACTCTTACTACTACGACTGGCCCGGTGCAGTACATAACTGCTGTTACTACTACTGCTGCTGCTGCGTCTTCTACTATTGCTTCTACCACTACTACAATCCCAGTGCATCGTAAATAAAAATACTATTACCTCTACTGCTGCTACTACTACTGCTGCTGCTGCTACTTCTACTACTGCTGTTGTTACTACAACTACTACCTCCCCAGTGCGTGGCAAACACTACTACTATTACTACAACTGCTGTTGCTGCTACTACTTCTACTGCTACTACTAGTAGTGCAGTGCACGTCAAATACTACTACAATTACTAGACCTGCTGCTGCTGCTACTAGTGCTATTACTACTATCAATACTACTAGCTCAGTGCATGGCTAATCTACTACTACGACCGCTATGGCTGCTACCGCTACTACTACTACTACTGGCCAACTGCAGGGCAAATCTTCTTCCGCTACCACTGTTGCTGCCGGCCCTTTTTTGCTGTTGTTACCACCACTACTACTGCTACTATAGGAGTCCAGTGCATGGCAAATACTACTACTATGAGTACTGCTGCTGCTGCTAAAATGTTACTACTGCCGCTACTACTAGAACTGCAGTGCATTATTACTAATAGTTTTACTACTACAGCTGATGCTGCTACTACTGTTACTACTAATATCAATATTACTAGACTAGTGCATTGCAAATCTACTACTACTATTGCAGTTCGCAGGGCTCGCGGGCCGCACGGATGACACCCGTGTCCGCGGCCATGTCTGGGTCGCGTCAGGCCACCCCCGGAGCGTCTGGTGTGTCGCTGCCTTCCAGGGACGCCTTCTGGCCGCCTGGCCGGTCAGGCAGGCGGGGAGCGCCCCGTCAGACGCTTGCTGTGGTGGGAGGGGCCTGAGGAGGTGGGGCCTGCAGAGGTACCAGGCGTGGGCAGAGATAGCCGCCGCCGCGGGCGACAAAAGGAGAATGCAGAGCGGGAGGCCAAAAGCCTATAGCACCCGGTATTCCCAGGAGGTCTCCCATTCCCGTACTAAACAGGCCCGACCCTTCTTAGCTTCCGCAATTGAGCCGAGATCACGCCCTCTGGGCTGGTTTGGAAATAGGTGGCTGCAGGGTCGCGGGCTGCCTCTTGAGGCGCAGCTTAGCAGGCGCTTGGGTCATACCACCAGTCCAGCGGCCCGCCCGATCCAGCAGAGTCCTGCCGCCTGCCTAGACAGGGAAACGGAGGTCTAGGCTACATGCAGGTGGCGGAGGTGTGGGCGACCAACCAGCCCAGGGCTGACGGGACCCAGCAAACTTTGCGGCGCTTCGCGCCCCACCCCAGATCACGCAGGCCGCTTACAAAGACGTGGACCCGGAGGCTACAGGGTCTGGGGCCCGCGGTCCCTTGGGCATCCCACCTGCCCGCCCACGCTGCGCCAGGCGCAGCCCAGATGCAGATGAGCCCGGCCGTCCTACCAGACAGAAGCTGGCCCGAAACCACTGGGAGCCACCATTGAGTTGGCAGGGCCCCTAGGATCAAGCAACGCCACCCTTGCCCCCACGCTGCAGTTCCGAGCTCAGTACCCCACCCCAAGTGGCCGGCAGCCCCGGGGAAGCTGGCCTCACCCACTGGAGCACAGCCCCTTCGCCGCCACCTGTCTGCCTGGCTGTCTCTCCACAGCTCCATATGGAAAATGCCACCCCTCTGCCTTTTCGCTCTGGCCGGGGGCGAGAGCGGGATTGAGGGCGCAGGCCGCTTCCCCGGGGCTGCCGGCCACTTGGGGCGGGGTACTGAGTTCGGAACTGCGGCGTGGGGGCAGGGGTGGCGTTGCTGGGTCTCAGAGGCTGTGCCAACACAATGGTGGCTCCCAATGGTTTTGTGACAGCTTCTCTCGGTTAGGAGGGCCGGGCACGTCTGCGTCCGGGCTGCGCCTAGCACAGCGTGGGCGGGCAGGTGGGATGCCCAAGGGACCGCGGGCCCCGGGCCCTGAAGCCTCCGGGGCCACATACTTGTGAGCGGCCTGCGAGATCTGGGGTGGGGCGCCAAGCGCCAAAAATTTGCTGGGTCCCGCCCGCCCTGGGCTGGATGGTCGCCAACATGCCCGCCACTCCCCTGTACCCTAGACCTCCGTTTCCCTGTCTAGACGGGCGGCGGGGCCCTGCCAGGTCGGGCGGGCCGCTGGGCTGGAGGTTAGACCAAAGTGCCTGCTCAGCTGCGCCTCAAGAGGCAGCCCGCGACCCTGCAGCCACCTACTGCCAAACCAGCCCAGAGGGGCGTGATCTCGGCTGGATCGCGGAAGCTAAGCAGGGTCGGGCCTGTTTGCTATTGCTGTTAGGGCTACTACTACTACTATCACAGTGCATGCCAAATACTACTACTATTACCAGTACTGCTGCTGCTACTACTGCTACTACTATTGCTACTAATAGTAGTCCAGTACATCGCAAATAATATTATAGTTACTACTACTACTGCTACTAGTATCAATATTAGTAGTCCAGTGTATGGCAAATCTACTAGTACTACACCTATTACTGCTAATGCGAATACTACTACTGGTCCACTGCAGGTCTAATATTCTGCTACTTCTACTTAGCCCGGGACTTCTACTGCTGCTGCTACCACTAATACTGTTAGTACTACAACAAGCCCAGTGCATGGAAAATACTACTACTATTAACACTACTGCTGCTACTCCCACTACTGCTGCTACTCCTACTACTGCTGCTACTTGTACCCTTAGTAGCTCAGTGCATGGAGAATACTACTTGTATAACTACTCCTGTGTCTACTGTTTCTATTACTGCTACCACTGCAGCTACTACTAGTAGACCATTGCATGGCAAATACTACTACTATTACTACTGCTGCTGCTGCTGATACTTCTGCTACTACTTCTGCTAGTACTAGTAGTCCAGTGCATGGCAAATACTACTTCTATTATTACTACTGCTGCTACTGCTACTACTATCCATCCTACTAGCTCAGTGCATGGCAAATCTACTACTAGTACTTCTATTGCTACTACTGCTACTACTCCTAATGTCACACTGCAGGGCAACTCTGGTGCTACTACTACTGCTGCTGCGGTCAATTCTAATGCTGTTGCTCCCATTATTACTACTGCTACTACTAGTAGTCCAGTGCATGGCAAATACTACTACTATTACCACAACTGCTGCTACTACTACTGCTGCTGCTATTTCTACTACTACTACTAGTCCAGTGCATGGCAAACACTAGTGCTATTACTAATACTGCTGCTGCTGCTCCTCCTACTTCTACTATTACTGCTACTACTAGCAGTCCTTTGCATTGCAAATACTACTACTATTACTACTACTGCTGCTAGTACTGCTACTACAATGATCTATAATACTAACCCAGTGCATGGCAAATCTACTATTACTACATCTGTTGCGGCTACTGCTACTACTACTGCTAGACCAGTGCATGGCAGATACTACTACTATTACCACTATTGCTTCTACTTCTAGTACTGCTGCTTCTACTACGGCTGCTGCTTCTTCTACAGCTGCTGCTGCTACTACTACTCATCCTAGCCCTGTTCGTGGAAAATACTGCTACTACAACTGATGCTGATGCTGCTGCTACTACTGCCACTACTAATACCAATACTACTCGACCAGTGCATGGTAAATCTACTACTACCCTTGCTAGTGCTGCGACTGCTCCTACTAGTAGCAGCCCAGTGAATAGCAAATACTACTACTATTACCACTACTGCTGCTGCTATTACTACTGCAGCAACTAGTAGTGCTGCTGCTGCTGCTGCTACTACTACTATCTCCGTGCATGGCAAATACTTCTACTATTACTACTACTGCTGCTGCTGCTGCTACTACTACTACTACTACTCCTGCCACTGATAGTAGTGCAGTGCATGGCAAGTACTACTACTGTTTCTACTACTGCTGCTGCCACTTTTATTGCTGTCACTACCACTACTGCTACTACTAGTACTCCAGTGTATGGCAAATACTGCTTCTATTACTACTACTGCTGCAGTTGCTGCTACTGCTACTACTACTGCTACAACTTGCACCCAGTAAATTGCAAACATTACAACTCTTACTTCTACTGCTGCTGCTGCTTCTACTGATACTACTGCTACTGCTTCTACTTCTCCTGCTGCTGCTTCTACTACTACCACTACTAGTCCCAGTGCAAGGTAAATAATACGATTATTACGACTACTGCTGCTTCTGCTAGTACTGCTGCTACTACTGGTAGTCCAGTGCATGAAAAATACTCTTACTACTACTGCTGCAGCTGCTGCTACTACTGCTGCTACTACTGCTACTACTAGTGATCCAGTGCATGGCAAATACAACAAATATTACTACTACTGATGTTGCCTCTACTACTGCTAATACTACTATCAATGCTACTAGCCAGTGCATGGCAAATATACTACTACTGCTGCTATTGCTGCTACTTCCACTACTACTACTGGCCCACTGCTGGGCAAATCATCTGCCACTTCTACTGCTGCTGCTGCTACAACTACTACTACTACTACTACTACTAGCCCATTGCATCTCAAATACTACTACTATTACCACTACTGCTGTTAGTCCTACTACTCCTGCTAGTCCTATTACTGCTGCTACTTGTACTATTACTATCCCAGTGCACGGAATGTACTACTAGTAAAGCTACTCCTACGTCTGCTTTTTCTACTACTGCTTCTGCTACTGCTACTACTAGTAGACCAGTGTGTGGCAAATACTACTACTATTACTACTACTGCTGCTGCTGCTACTACTGCTACTACTACTGCTATTACTAGTAGTCCAGGGAATGGCAAATACTACTACTACTATCACTACTACTGCTGCTGCTGCTACTACTACTGCTCCTTCTACTGCAACTACTAGTAGTCCAGTCCTTGGCAAATACTACTACTATGACTATGACTGCTGCTAATGCTACCACTGCTACTACTACTAATCCTGTCCGTGGCAAATGCTACTCTATTACTACTACTGCTGCAGCAGCGGCTACTGCTACTACTAATATCAATACTACGAGTCCAGTGCGTGGCAAGTCTACCTCTACTGTTACTATTGCTGCTACTGCTACTACTACTTCTTACCCAGTGCATGGCAGATACTACTTCTATTACCACTGCTGCTGCTACCTCTACTGCTGCTGCTGCTATTACTATTACTACTTCTACTACTAGCACAGTGCGTGGCAAATAGTACTAGGATTACTACTACCGCTGCTGCTGTTGCTATGACTTCTAGTACTACTGCTACGACTAGTAATACAGTGTGTCACAAATACTATTCATACTACTACTGCTGCTGTTGGTACTACTACTATCAATACTACTAGCCCAGTTCATGGCCAATATACTACTACTATTGCTATAGCTGCTACTGCTACTACTACTAGTGGCCCACTGCAGGGCAAATCTGCTGCTACTCTTACTGCTGCTTATGCCACTTCTATTCCTGGTGCTACCTCTACTACTGCTGCTACTACTAGTAGTCTAGTGCATGGCAAATACTACTATTACTACTACTTCTGCTGCTGCTACTACTGCTACTACTAGTATCAATACTACTATCCCAGTGCATGGCAAATCTACTAGTACTACACCTATTAGTGCTAATGCTAATACTGCTACTTGCACACTGCAGGGCCAATCTGCTGCTACTACTACCGACGTTGCTGATAATTCTACTTCTGCTGCTACCAATACAACTACTACTCCTAGTACCCCAGTGCATTTCAAATACTACCAATATTACCAGTACTGTTGCTACTACTACTGCTGCTGCTACTAGTACTATTACTAGCCCAGTCCATGCCAAATACTACGACTATTACCACTGCTGCTACTTCTGCTACTATTACTGCTCTTGCTCTTACGACTACTTCTGCTACTACTACTGCTACCGCTTCTAATTCTACTGTTGCTGCTACTACTACTAGCCCAGGGCATGGCAAATACTATTACTATTATTACTACTGCTGCTGCTGCTACTACTTCTACTAGTACTTCTATTACTTGTAGTCTAGTGCATGGGAAATACTACTTCTATTACTACTCCTGCTGCTGCTGCTAATACTGCTACTACTACTACCAATACTACTAGCTTAGTGCATGGGAAATCTGCTACTACTACTGCTGTATCTGCTACCGCTACTACTACTACTACTGGCCAGCTCCAGGGCAAATCTGCTGCTACTACTTCTGTTGCTGCTGCCACTTCTACTGCTCTTGCTACAACTACTACTACTGCTACTACTAGTAGTCCAGTGTATGGTAAATCCTAATACTACTAGCACTACTGCTGATGCAGCTTCTAGTGTTACTGCTACTACTGCTACTACTGCTAGTCCAGTGTATTGCAAATATTATTCTATTACTACTACTGCTGATGCTGCTACTACTGCTACTACTAATATCAATAGTACCAGCCAATTTCATGGCAAACCTACTACTACTCTTGCTATTGCTGCTGCTGCTACTACTACTGCTAACCCAGTGCATGGCAGATGCTACTACTATTACCACTACTGCTGCTGCTGCTGCTACTACTGCTGCTAATAGTAGTCCAGTGCGTTTCAAATACTACTAATATTACCACTACTGCCGCTGCTACTACTTCTACTACTACTATGAATATTACTAGCCCATTGCAAGGCAAATCTACTATTTCTACTTCTATTCCTAACACTTTTACTACTACTACTGGCCCAGTGCAGGGAAAATCTGCTGCTACTTCTAGTGCTGCCCCTGCCACTTCTATTGCTGCTGCTACAGCTACTACTATTACAACTATTGACTAGTGCATCAACAATACTACTACTATTAATATTACTGCTGCTTCTGGTGCTACTCCTGCTACTACTATTTGTCCAGTAAATGGCAAATACTACTACTCTTACTACTGCTTCTGATGCTGTTACTACTGCTACTTCTACCATCAATACTACTAGCCCAATCTATTACTCCTACTGCTATTGCTGCTTCTTGTCCTACTACTACTGCCAACTGCAGTGCAAGTTAGCTGCTACTACTACTGTTGCTGCTGTCACATCTACTGATGCTGATACCACTACTACTACTACGACGAATAGTCCACTGCATGGCAAATACTACTACAATTACCACTACTGGTTCTACTACAGCAGCTGCTATTTCTACTGCTGCTGCTACTACTAGCGTACTACTAGCCCAGTGCATGGCAAATGGTACTACTATTATTACTACTGCTGCTTCTGCTACTACTACTGCTAGTACTAGCAGTCCAGTGCATTTAAAATTCTACTACTATTTCTATTACTGCTGCTGCTACTACTGATGCTCCTACTACTGCTACTACTAGTAATCCAGTGCATGGCAAATATTATTAATAGTAATACTGCTGCTGCTGCTACTACTACTATAAATACTACTAGCCCAGTGCATGTCAAATATACTACTAATACTGCTATTCCTGCTTCCGCTACTATTACTACTGGCCCACTGCAGGGCAAATCTTCTGCTACTACTACTGCTTCTGCTGTCCGTTCTACTGCTGCTGCTTCCACTACTACTACAACTTCTACTAGTAGCCCAGCGCATGGCCAATACTACTACTATGATGATTACTGCTGCTACTACTAGTACTGCTGATGCTAATTTGATTGCTGCTGCTACTACTACTACTATTAGTTCAGTGTATGTCAAATACTAGTACTATTACTACTACCGCAGCTGCTGCTACTTCTGATACTACTTCTGCTACTACAGGTAGTGCAGTGAATGGCAAATACTATTAATACTACTGCTCAGGCTGCTGCTACTACTGCTACTACTACTGCTACTACTACTAGCACTGTTGCTGCTAATTCTACTGATGCTGCTGCTCTATGTGCTGCTACTACTACTACTAGTCAATGCATGGCAAATACTACTACTATTACTGCTTCTGCTGCTACTACTTCTGCTACTACTGCTACTATTAGTAGTCCAGTGTATATCAAATACTACTAGTATCACCACGACTGCTGCTGCTCGTATTACTACAGCAACTACTAGCCCAGTGCGTGGTAAATACTACTACTATTACTACCACTGCTGCTTCTGCAGCTACTATTGCTACTACTACAAGTCCAGTGCATTGCAAACACATTGCTATTACTAGTAGTGCATTGCATTTAAAATACTACTATAATTACTACGTCTGCTGCTACTACTGTTACTACTAGTAGTACAGTGCATGGTAAATACAACTACAATTAATACTAATGCTGCTGCTGCTACCACTGCTACTACTAGTAGTAAATTGCATGGCAAATACAACTAATATTACTACAACTGCTGTTGCTACTACTGCTACTACTAATATGAATACCACTAGGCCAGAGCATGGCAAATCTACTACTACAATTGCTATTGCTGCTACTGCTACTACTACTACTTACCCAGGGCGTGCCAAATACAACTACTGTTACCACTACTGCTGCTACTACTGCTGCAACTACTACTGCTACTGTTTCTAATTCTACTGCTTTTGCTACTACTACTACTACTACTATCCCAGGGCACGGCAAATAATATTACTATTATTACTACTGCTGCTGCTGCTGCTACTACGGCTACTACTGCTATCAATACTACTAGCCAGTGCATGGCAAGTCTACTACTACTACTGCTATTGCTGCTACTTCCACTCCTACTACTGGCCAACTGCCAGGCAAATCTTCTACCACTTCTGCTGCTGCGATCACTGGTACTACTACAAATACTAGCCTATTGCATATCAAATACTACTAGTATTAACACTACTGCTGCTACTCCTCCTACTGCTGCTACGACTACTACTCCTGCTACTTTTTCTCTTAGTAGCCCAGTGCATGGAATATAGTACTTCTATAACTACGCTTATGTCTGCAGTTTATATTACTGCTACTACAACTGCTACTCCTAGTAGACCAGTGCATGGCAAATACTACTACTACTACTACTTCTGCTGCTGCTGATACTACTGCTACTACTTCTGCTAGTACTAGTAGTCCAGTGCATGGCAAATACTACAACTATTACTACTACTGCTGCTGCTGATACTACTGCTACTACTACCATCAATACTACTAGCTCAGTGCATGGCAAATCTACTACTACTACTGCTATTGCTGCTACTTCCACTCCTACTACTGGCCCACTGCCAGGCAAATCTTCTACCACTTCTACTGCTGGTGCGACCACTAGTACTACTACAAATACTAGCCTATTGCATTGCAAATACTACTACTATTAACACTACTGCTGCTACTCCCACTACTGCTGCTACTCCTACTACTGCTGCTACTTGTACCCTTAGTAGCTCAGTGCATGGAGAATACTACTTGTATAACTACTCCTGTGTCTACTGTTTCTATTACTGCTACCATTGCAGCTACTACTAGTAGACCATTGCATGGCAAATACTACTACTATTACTACTGCTGCTGCTGCTGATACTTCTGCTACTACTTCTGCTAGTACTAGTAGTCCAGTGCATGGCAAATACTACTTCTATTATTACTACTGCTGCTACTGCTACTACTATCCATCCTACTAGCTCAGTGCATGGCAAATCTACTACTAGTACTTCTATTGCTACTACTGCTACTACTCCTAATGTCACACTGCAGGGCAACTCTGGTGCTACTACTACTGCTGCTGCGGTCAATTCTAATGCTGTTGCTCCCATTATTACTACTGCTACTACTAGTAGTCCAGTGCATGGCAAATACTACTACTATTACCACAACTGCTGCTACTACTACTGCTGCTGCTATTTCTACTACTACTACTAGTCCAGTGCATGGCAAACACTAGTGCTATTACTAATACTGCTGCTGCTGCTCCTCCTACTTCTACTATTACTGCTACTACTAGCAGTCCTTTGCATTGTAAATACTACTACTATTACTACTACTGCTGCTAGTACGGCTACTACAATGATCTATAATACTAACCCAGTGCATGACAAATCTACTATTACTACTTCTATTGCGGCTACTGCTACTACTACTGCTAGACCAGTGCATGGCAGATACTACTATTATTACCACTATTGCTTCTACTTCTAGTACTGCTGCTTCTACTACGGCTGCTGCTTCTTCTACAGCTGCTGCTGCTACTACTACTCATCCTAGCTCTGTTCGTGGAAAATACTGCTACTACAACTGATGCTGATGCTGCTGCTACTACTGCCACTACTAATACCAATACTACTCGACCAGTGCATGGTAAATCTACTACTACCCTTGCTAGTGCTGCGACTGCTCCTACTAGTAGCAGCCCAGTGAATAGCAAATACTACTACTATTACCACTACTGCTGCTGCTATTACTACTGCAGCAACTAGTAGTGCTGCTGCTGCTGCTGCTACTACTACTATCTCCGTGCATGGCAAATACTTCTACTATTACTACTACTGCTGCTGCTGCTGCTACTACTACTACTACTACTCCTGCCACTGATAGTAGTGCAGTGCATGGCAAGTACTACTACTGTTTCTACTACTGCTGCTGCCACTTTTATTGCTGTCACTACCACTACTGCTACTACTAGTACTCCAGTGTATGGCAAATACTGCTTCTATTACTACTACTGCTGCCGTTGCTGCTACTGCTACTACTACTGCTACAACTTGCACCCAGTAAATTGCAAACATTACAACTATTACTTCTACTGCTGCTGCTGCTTCTACTGATACTACTGCTACTGCTTCTACTTCTCCTGCTGCTGCTTCTACTACTACCACTACTAGTCCCAGTGCAAGGTAAATAATACGATTATTACGACTACTGCTGCTTCTGCTAGTACTGCTGCTACTACTGCTACTACTGGTAGTCCAGTGCATGAAAAATACTATTACTACTACTGCTGCAGCTGCTGCTACTACTGCTGCTACTACTGCTACTACTAGTGATCCAGTGCATGGCAAATACAACAAATATTACTACTACTGATGTTGCCTCTACTACTGCTAATACTACTATCAATGCTACTAGCCAGTGCATGGCAAATATACTACTACTGCTGCTATTGCTGCTACTTCCACTACTACTACTGGCCCACTGCTGGGCAAATCATCTGCCACTTCTACTGCTGCTGCTGCTACAACTACTACTACTACTACTACTAGCCCATTGCATCTCAAATACTACTACTATTACCACTACTGCTGTTAGTCCTACTACTCCTGCTAGTCCTATTACAGCCGCTACTTGTACTACTACTATCCCAGTGCACGGAATGTACTACTAGTAAAGCGACTCCTACGTCTGCTTTTTCTACTACTGCTTCTGCTACTGCTACTACTAGTAGACCAGTGTGTGGCAAATACTACTACTATTACTACTACTGCTGCTGCTGCTACTACTGCTACTACTACTGCTATTACTAGTAGTCCAGGGAATGGCAAATACTACTACTACTATCACTACTACTGCTGCTGCTGCTACTACTACTGCTCCTTCTACTGCAACTACTAGTAGTCCAGTCCTTGGCAAATACTACTACTATGACTATGACTGCTGCTAATGCTACCACTGCTACTACTACTAATCCTGTCCGTGGCAAATGCTACTCTATTACTACTACTGCTGCAGCAGCGGCTACTGCTACTACTAATATCAATACTACGAGCCCAGTGCATGGCAAGTCTACCTCTACTGTTACTATTGCTGCTACTGCTACTACTACATCTTACCCAGTGCATGGCAGATACTACTTCTATTACCACTGCTGCTGCTACCTCTACTGCTGCTGCAGCTACATCTACTGCTGCTGCTATTACTATTACTACTTCTACTACTAGCACAGTGCGTGGCAAATAGTACTAATATTACTACTACCGCTGCTGCTGTTGCTCTGACTTCTAGTACTACTGCTACTACTAGTAATCCAGTGTGTCGCAAATACTATTCATACTACTACTGCTGCTGTTGCTACTACTACTATCAATACTACTAGCCCAGTGCATGGCCAATATACTACTACTACTGCTATAGCTGCTACTGCTACTACTACTAGTGGCCCACTGCAGGGCATATCTGCTGCTACTCTTACTGCTGCTTATGCCATTTCTATTCCTGGTGCTACCTCTACTACTGCTGCTACTACTAGTAGTCTAGTGCATGGCAAATACTACTATTACTACTACTTCTGCTGCTGCTACTACTGCTACTACTAGTATCAATACTACTATCCCAGTGCATGGCAAATCTACTAGTACTACACCTATTAGTGCTAATGCTAATACTGCTACTTGCACACTGCAGGGCCAATCTGCTGCTACTACTACCGACGTTGCTGCTAATTCTACTTCTGCTGCTACCAATACAACTACTACTCCTAGTACCCCAGTGCATTTCAAATACTACCAATATTACCAGTACTGTTGCTACTACTACTGCTGCTGCTACTAGTACTATTACTAGCCCAGTCCATGCCAAATACTACGACTATTACCACTGCTGCTACTTCTGCTACTATTACTGCTCTTGCTCTTACGACTACTTCTGCTACTACTACTGCTACCGCTTCTAATTCTACTGTTGCTGCTACTACTACTAGCCCAGGGCATGGCAAATACTACTACTATTATTACTACTGCTGCTGCTGCTACTACTTCTACTAGTACTTCTATTACTTGTAGTCTAGTGCATGGGAAATACTACTTCTATTACTACTCCTGCTGCTGCTGCTAATACTGCTACTACTACTCCCAATACTACTAGCTTAGTGCATGGGAAATCTGCTACTACTACTGCTGTATCTGCTACCGCTACTACTACTACTACTGGCCAGCTCCAGGGCAAATCTGCTGCTACTACTTCTGTTGCTGCTGCCACTTCTACTGCTCTTGCTACAACTACTACTACTGCTACTACTAGTAGTCCAGTGTATGGTAAATCCTAATACTACTAGTACTACTGCTGATGCAGCTTCTAGTGTTACTGCTACTACTGCTACTACTGCTAGTCCAGTGTATTGCAAATATTATTCTATTACTACTACTGCTGATGCTGCTACTACTGCTACTACTAATATCAATAGTACCAGCCAATTTCATGGCAAACCTACTACTACTCTTGCTATTGCTGCTGCTGCTACTACTACTGCTAACCCAGTGCATGGCAGATGCTACTACTATTACCACTACTGCTGCTGCTGCTGCTACTACTGCTGCTAATAGTAGTCCAGTGCGTGGCAAATACTACTAATATTACCACTACTGCCGCTGCTACTACTTCTACTACTACTATGAATATTACTAGCCCATTGCAAGGCAAATCTACTATTTCTACTTCTATTCCTAACACTTTTACTACTACTACTGGCCCAGTGCAGGGAAAATCTGCTGCTACTTCTAGTGCTGCCCCTGCCACTTCTATTGCTGCTGCTACAGCTACTACTATTACAACTATTGACTAGTGCATCAACAATACTACTACTATTAATATTACTGCTGCTTCTGGTGCTACTACTGCTACTACTATTTGTCCAGTAAATGGCAAATACTACTACTCTTACTACTGCTTCTGATGCTGTTACTACTGCTACTACTACCATCAATACTACTAGTCCAATCTATTACTCCTACTGCTATTGCTGCTTCTTGTCCTACTACTACTGCCAACTGCAGTGCAAGTTAGCTGCTACTACTACTGTTGCTGCTGTCACATCTACTGATGCTGATCCCACTACTACTACTACGACGACTAGTCCAGTGCATGGCAAATACTACTACAATTTCCACTACTGGTTCTACTACAGCAGCTGCTATTTCTACTGCTGCTGCTACTACTAGTGTACTACTAGCCCAGTGCATGGCAAATGGTACTACTATTATTACTACTGCTACTTCTGCTACTACTACTGCTAGTACTAGCAGTCCAGTGCATTTAAAATTCTACTACTATTTCTATTACTGCTGCTGCTACTACTGATGCTCCTACTACTGCTACTACTAGTAATCCAGTGCATGGCAAATATTATTAATAGTAATACTGCTGCTGCTGCTACTACTACTATAAATACTACTAGCCCAGTGCATGTCAAATATACTACTAATACTGCTATTCCTGCTTCCGCTACTATTACTACTGGCCCACTGCAGGGCAAATCTTCTGCTACTACTACTGCTTCTGCTGTCCGTTCTACTGCTGCTGCTTCCACTACTACTACAACTTCTACTAGTAGCCCAGCGCATGGCCAATACTACTACTATGATGATTACTGCTGCTACTACTAGTACTGCTGATGCTAATTTGATTGCTGCTGCTACTACTACTACTATTAGTTCAGTGTATGTCAAATGCTAGTACTATTACTACTACCGCAGCTGCTGCTACTTCTGATACTACTTCTGCTACTACAGGTAGTGCAGTGAATGGCAAATACTATTAACACTACTGCTCAGGCTGCTGCTACTACTGCTACTACTACTGCTACTACTACTAGCACTGTTGCTGCTAATTCTACTGATGCTGCTGCTCTATGTGCTGCTACTACTACTACTAGTCAATGCATGGCAAATACTACTACTATTACTGCTTCTGCTGCTACTACTTCTGCTACTACTGCTACTATTAGTAGTCCAGTGTATATCAAATACTACTAGTATCACCACGACTGCTGCTACTACTTCGACTGCCGCTGCTACTTCTCCTGCTGCTCGTATTACTACAGCTACTACTAGCCCAGTGCGTGGTAAATACTACTACTATTACTACCACTGCTGCTTCTGCAGCTACTATTGCTACTACTACAAGTCCAGTGCATTGCAAACACATTGCTATTACTAGTAGTGCATTGCATTTAAAATACTACTATAATTACTACGTCTGCTGCTACTACTGTTACTACTAGTAGTACAGTGCATGGTAAATACAACTACAATTAATACTAATGCTGCTGCTGCTACCACTGCTACTACTAGTAGTAAATTGCATGGCAAATACAACTAATATTACTACAACTGCTGTTGCTACTACTGCTACTACTAATATGAATACCACTAGGCCAGAGCATGGCAAATCTACTACTACAATTGCTATTGCTGCTACTGCTACTACTACTACTTACCCAGGGCGTGCCAAATACAACTACTGTTACCACTACTGCTGCTACTACTGCTGCAACTACTACTGCTACTGTTTCTAATTCTACTGCTTTTACTACAACTACTACTACTACTACTATCCCAGGGCACGGCAAATAATACTACTATTATTACTACTGCTGCTGCTGCTGCTACTACGGCTACTACTGCTATCAATACTACTAGCCAGTGCATGGCAAGTCTACTACTACTACTGCTATTGCTGCTACTTCCACTCCTACTACTGGCCAACTGCCAGGCAAATCTTCTACCACTTCTGCTGCTGCAATCACTGGTACTACTACAAATACTAGCCTATTGCATATCAAATACTACTAGTATTAACACTACTGCTGCTACTCCTCCTACTGCTGCTACGACTACTACTGCTGCTACTTTTTCTCTTAGTAGCCCAGTGCATGGAATACAGTACTTCTATAACTATGCTTATGTCTGCAGTTTATATTACTGCTACTATAACTGCTACTCCTAGTAGAGCAGTGCATGGCAAATACTACTACTACTACTACTTCTGCTGCTGCTGATACTACTGCTACTACTTCTGCTAGTACTAGTAGTCCAGTGCATGGCAAATACTACAACTATTACTACTACTGCTGCTGCTGATACTACTGCTACTACTACCATCAATACTACTAGCTCAGTGCATGGCAAATCTACTACTACTACTGCTATTGCTGCTACTTCCACTCCTACTACTGGCCCACTGCCAGGCAAATCTTCTACCACTTCTACTGCTGGTGCGACCACTAGTACTACTACAAATACTAGCCTATTGCATTGCAAATACTACTACTATTAACACTACTGCTGCTACTCCCACTACTGCTGCTACTCCTACTACTGCTGCTACTTGTACCCTTAGTAGCTCAGTGCATGGAGAATACTACTTGTATAACTACTCCTGTGTCTACTGTTTCTATTACTGCTACCACTGCAGCTACTACTAGTAGACCATTGCATGGCAAATACTACTACTATTACTACTGCTGCTGCTGCTGATACTTCTGCTACTACTTCTGCTAGTACTAGTAGTCCAGTGCATGGCAAATACTACTTCTATTATTACTACTGCTGCTACTGCTACTACTATCCATCCTACTAGCTCAGTGCATGGCAAATCTACTACTAGTACTTCTATTGCTACTACTGCTACTACTCCTAATGTCACACTGCAGGGCAACTCTGGTGCTACTACTACTGCTGCTGCGGTCAATTCTAATGCTGTTGCTCCCATTATTACTACTGCTACTACTAGTAGTCCAGTGCATGGCAAATACTACTACTATTACCACAACTGCTGCTACTACTACTGCTGCTGCTATTTCTACTACTACTACTAGTCCAGTGCATGGCAAACACTAGTGCTATTACTAATACTGCTGCTGCTGCTCCTCCTACTTCTACTATTACTGCTACTACTAGCAGTCCTTTGCATTGTAAATACTACTACTATTACTACTACTGCTGCTAGTACGGCTACTACAATGATCTATAATACTAACCCAGTGCATGACAAATCTACTATTCCTACTTCTATTGCGGCTACTGCTACTACTACTGCTAGACCAGTGCATGGCAGATACTACTACTATTACCACTATTGCTTCTACTTCTAGTACTGCTGCTTCTACTACGTCTGCTACTTCTTCTACATCTGCTGCTGCTACTACTACTCATCCTAGCTCTGTTCGTGGAAAATACTGCTACTACAACTGATGCTGATGCTGCTGCTACTACTGCCACTACTAATACCAATACTACTCGACCAGTGCATGGTAAATCTACTACTACCCTTGCTAGTGCTGTGACTGCTCCTACTAGTAGCAGCCCAGTGAATAGCAAATACTACTACTATTACCACTACTGCTGCTGCTATTACTACTGCAGCAACTAGTAGTGCTGCTGCTGCTGCTGCTACTACTACTATCTCCGTGCATGGCAAATACTTCTACTATTACTACTACTGCTGCTGCTGCTGCTACTACTACTACTACTCCTGCTACTGATAGTAGTGCAGTGCATGGCAAGTACTACTACTGTTTCTACTACTGCTGCTGCCACTTTTATTGCTGTCACTACCACTACTGCTACTACTAGTACTCCAGTGTATGGCAAATACTGCTTCTATTACTACTACTGCTGCCGTTGCTGCTACTGCTACTACTACTGCTACAACTTGCACCCAGTAAATTGCAAACATTACAACTATTACTTCTACTGCTGCTGCTGCTTCTACTGATACTACTGCTACTGCTTCTACTTCTCCTGCTGCTGCTTCTACTACTACCACTACTAGTCCCAGTGCAAGGTAAATAATACGATTATTACGACTACTGCTGCTTCTGCTAGTACTGCTGCTACTACTGCTACTACTGGTAGTCCAGTGCATGAAAAATACTATTACTACTACTGCTGCAGCTGCTGCTACTACTGCTGCTACTACTGCTACTACTAGTGATCCAGTGCATGGCAAATACAACAAATATTACTACTACTGATGTTGCCTCTACTACTGCTAATACTACTATCAATGCTACTAGCCAGTGCATGGCAAATATACTACTACTGCTGCTATTGCTGCTACTTCCACTACTACTACTGGCCCACTGCTGGGCAAATCATCTGCCACTTCTACTGCTGCTGCTGCTACAACTACTACTACTACTACTAGCCCATTGCATCTCAAATACTACTACTATTACCACTACTGCTGTTAGTCCTACTACTGCTGCTAGTCCTATTACAGCTGCTACTTGTACTATTACTATCCCAGTGCACGGAATGTACTACTAGTAAAGCTACTCCTACGTCTGCTTTTTCTACTACTGCTTCTGCTACTGCTACTACTAGTAGACCAGTGTGTGGCAAATACTACTACTATTACTACTACTGCTGCTGCTGCTACTACTGCTACTACTACTGCTATTACTAGTAGTCCAGGGAATGGCAAATACTACTACTACTATCACTACTACTGCTGCTGCTGCTACTACTACTGCTCCTTCTACTGCAACTACTAGTAGTCCAGTCCTTGGCAAATACTACTACTATGACTATGACTGCTGCTAATGCTACCACTGCTACTACTACTAATCCTGTCCGTGGCAAATGCTACTCTATTACTACTACTGCTGCAGCAGCGGCTACTGCTACTACTAATATCAATACTACGAGCCCAGTGCATGGCAAGTCTACCTCTACTGTTACTATTGCTGCTACTGCTACTACTACTTCTTACCCAGTGCATGGCAGATACTACTTCTATTACCACTGCTGCTGCTACCTCTACTGCTGCTGCAGCTACATCTACTGCTGCTGCTATTACTATTACTACTTCTACTACTAGCACAGTGCGTGGCAAATAGTACTAATATTACTACTACCGCTGCTGCTGTTGCTATGACTTCTAGTACTACTGCTACTACTAGTAATCCAGTGTGTCGCAAATACTATTCATACTACTACTGCTGCTGTTGCTACTACTACTATCAATACTACTAGCCCAGTGCATGGCCAATATACTACTACTACTGCTATAGCTGCTACTGCTACTACTACTAGTGGCCCACTGCAGGGCATATCTGCTGCTACTCTTACTGCTGCTTATGCCATTTCTATTCCTGGTGCTACCTCTACTACTGCTGCTACTACTAGTAGTCTAGTGCATGGCAAATACTACTATTACTACTACTTCTGCTGCTGCTACTACTGCTACTACTAGTATCAATACTACTATCCCAGTGCATGGCAAATCTACTAGTACTACACCTATTAGTGCTAATGCTAATACTGCTACTTGCACACTGCAGGGCCAATCTGCTGCTACTACTACCGACGTTGCTGCTAATTCTACTTCTGCTGCTACCAATACAACTACTACTCCTAGTACCCCAGTGCATTTCAAATACTACCAATATTACCAGTACTGTTGCTACTACTACTGCTGCTGCTACTAGTACTATTACTAGCCCAGTCCATGCCAAATACTACGACTATTACCACTGCTGCTACTTCTGCTACTATTACTGCTCTTGCTCTTACGACTACTTCTGCTACTACTACTGCTACCGCTTCTAATTCTACTGTTGCTGCTACTACTACTAGCCCAGGGCATGGCAAATACTACTACTATTATTACTACTGCTGCTGCTGCTACTACTTCTACTAGTACTTCTATTACTTGTAGTCTAGTGCATGGGAAATACTACTTCTATTACTACTCCTGTTGCTGCTGCTAATACTGCTACTACTACTCCCAATACTACTAGCTTAGTGCATGGGAAATCTGCTACTACTACTGCTGTATCTGCTACCGCTACTACTACTACTACTGGCCAGCTCCAGGGCAAATCTGCTGCTACTACTTCTGTTGCTGCTGCCACTTCTACTGCTCTTGCTACAACTACTACTACTGCTACTACTAGTAGTCCAGTGTATGGTAAATCCTAATACTACTAGTACTACTGCTGATGCAGCTTCTAGTGTTACTGCTACTACTGCTACTACTGCTAGTCCAGTGTATTGCAAATATAATTCTATTACTACTACTGCTGATGCTGCTACTACTGCTACTACTAATATCAATAGTACCAGCCAATTTCATGGCAAACCTACTACTACTCTTGCTATTGCTGCTGCTGCTACTACTACTGCTAAACCAGTGCATGGCAGATGCTACTACTATTACCACTACTGCTGCTGCTGCTGCTACTACTGCTGCTAATAGTAGTCCAGTGCGTGGCAAATACTACTAATATTACCACTACTGACGCTGCTACTACTTCTACTACTACTATGAATATTACTAGCCCATTGCAAGGCAAATCTACTATTTCTACTTCTATTCCTAACACTTTTACTACTACTACTGGCCCAGTGCAGGGAAAATCTGCTGCTACTTCTAGTGCTGCCCCTGCCACTTCTATTGCTGCTGCTACAGCTACTACTATTACAACTATTGACTAGTGCATCAACAATACTACTACTATTAATATTACTGCTGCTTCTGGTGCTACTACTGCTACTACTATTTGTCCAGTAAATGGCAAATACTACTACTCTTACTACTGCTTCTGATGCTGTTACTACTGCTACTGCTACCATAAATACTACTAGCCCAATCTATTACTCCTACTGCTATTGCTGCTTCTTGTCCTACTACTACTGCCAACTGCAGTGCAAGTTAGCTGCTACTACTACTGTTGCTGCTGTCACATCTACTGATGCTGATCCCACTACTACTACTACGACGACTAGTCCAGTGCATGGCAAATACTACTACAATTACCACTACTGGTTCTACTACAGCAGCTGCTATTTCTACTGCTGCTGCTACTACTAGTGTACTACTAGCCCAGTGCATGTCAAATATACTACTAATACTGCTATTCCTGCTTCCGCTACTATTACTACTGGCCCACTGCAGGGCAAATCTTCTGCTACTACTACTGCTTCTGCTGTCCGTTCTACTGCTGCTGCTTCCACTACTACTACAACTTCTACTAGTAGCCCAGCGCATGGCCAATACTACTACTATGATGATTACTGCTGCTACTACTAGTACTGCTGATGCTAATTTGATTGCTGCTGCTACTACTACTACTATTAGTTCAGTGTATGTCAAATGCTAGTACTATTACTACTACCGCAGCTGCTGCTACTTCTGATACTACTTCTGCTACTACAGGTAGTGCAGTGAATGGCAAATACTATTAACACTACTGCTCAGGCTGCTGCTACTACTGCTACTACTACTGCTACTACTACTAGCACTGTTGCTGCTAATTCTACTGATGCTGCTGCTCTATGTGCTGCTACTACTACTACTAGTCAATGCATGGCAAATACTACTACTATTACTGCTTCTGCTGCTACTACTTCTGCTACTACTGCTACTATTAGTAGTCCAGTGTATATCAAATACTACTAGTATCACCACGACTGCTGCTACTACTTCGACTGCCGCTGCTACTTCTCCTGCTGCTCGTATTACTACAGCTACTACTAGCCCAGTGCGTGGTAAATACTACTACTATTACTACCACTGCTGCTTCTGCAGCTACTGGTGCTACTACTATTGCTACTACTACAAGTCCAGTGCATTGCAAACACATTGCTATTACTAGTAGTGCATTGCATTTAAAATACTACTATAATTACTACGTCTGCTGCTACTACTGTTACTACTAGTAGTACAGTGCATGGTAAATACAACTACAATTAATACTAATGCTGCTGCTGCTACCACTGCTACTACTAGTAGTAAATTGCATGGCAAATACAACTAATATTACTACAACTGCTGTTGCTACTACTGCTACTACTAATGTGAATACCACTAGGCCAGAGCATGGCAAATCTACTACTACAATTGCTATTGCTGCTACTGCTACTACTACTACTTACCCAGGGCGTGCCAAATACAACTACTGTTACCACTACTGCTGCTACTACTGCTGCAACTACTACTGCTACTGTTTCTAATTCTACTGCTTTTGCTACTACTACTACTACTACTATCCCAGGGCATGGCAAATAATACTACTATTATTACTACTGCTGCTGCTGCTGCTACTACGGCTACTACTGCTATCAATACTACTAGCCAGTGCATGGCAAGTCTACTACTACTACTGCTATTGCTGCTACTTCCACTCCTACTACTGGCCAACTGCCAGGCAAATCTTCTACCACTTCTGCTGCTGCGATCACTGGTACTACTACAAATACTAGCCTATTGCATATCAAATACTACTAGTATTAACACTACTGCTGCTACTCCTCCTACTGCTGCTACGACTACTACTGCTGCTACTTTTTCTCTTAGTAGCCCAGTGCATGGAATATAGTACTTCTATAACTACGCTTATGTCTGCAGTTTATATTACTGCTACTACAACTGCTACTCCTAGTAGACCAGTGCATGGCAAATACTACTACTACTACTACTTCTGCTGCTGCTGATACTACTGCTACTACTTCTGCTAGTACTAGTAGTCCAGTGCATGGCAAATACTACAACTATTACTACTACTGCTGCTGCTGATACTACTGCTACTACTACCATCAATACTACTAGCTCAGTGCATGGCAAATCTACTACTACTACTGCTATTGCTGCTACTTCCACTCCTACTACTGGCCCACTGCCAGGCAAATCTTCTACCACTTCTACTGCTGGTGCGACCACTAGTACTACTACAAATACTAGCCTATTGCATTGCAAATACTACTACTATTAACACTACTGCTGCTACTCCCACTACTGCTGCTACTCCTACTACTGCTGCTACTTGTACCCTTAGTAGCTCAGTGCATGGAGAATACTACTTGTATAACTACTCCTGTGTCTACTGTTTCTATTACTGCTACCACTGCAGCTACTACTAGTAGACCATTGCATGGCAAATACTACTACTATTACTACTGCTGCTGCTGCTGATTCTACTGCTACTACTTCTGCTAGTACTAGCAGTCCAGTGCATGGCAAATACTACTTCTATTATTACTACTGCTGCTACTGCTACTACTATCCATCCTACTAGCTCAGTGCATGGCAAATCTAGTACTAGTACTTCTATTGCTACTACTGCTACTACACCTAATGTCACACTGCAGGGCAACTCTGGTGCTACTACTACTGCTGCTGCGGTCAATTCTAATGCTATTGCTCCCATTATTACTACTGCTACTACTAGTAGTCCAGTGCATGGCAAATACTACTAATATTACTACTGCTGCTGCTGCTGATTCTACTGCTACTACTTCTGCTAGTACTAGCAGTCCAGTGCATGGCAATTACTACTTCTATTATTACTACTGCTGCTACTGCTACTACTATCCATCCTACTAGCTCAGTGCATGGCAAATCTAGTACTAGTACTTCTATTGCTACTACTGCTACTACTCCTAATGTCACACTGCAGGGCAACTCTGGTGCTACTACTACTGCTGCTGCGGTCAATTCTAATGCTGTTGCTCCCATTATTACTACTGCTACTACTAGTAGTCCAGTGCATGGCAAATACTACTACTATTACCACAACTGCTGCTACTACTACTGCTGCTGCTATTTCTACTACTACTACTAGTCCAGTGCATGGCAAACACTAGTGCTATTACTAATACTGCTGCTGCTGCTCCTCCTACTTCTACTATTACTGCTACTACTAGCAGTCCTTTGCATTGCAAATACTACTAGTATTACTACTGCTGCTGCTAGTACTGCTACTACAATGATCTATAATACTAACCCAGTGCATGGCAAGTCTACTATTACTACTTCTATTGCGGCTACTGCTACTACTACTGCTAGACCAGTGCATGGCAGATACTAGTACTATTACCACTATTGCTTCTACTTCTAGTACTGCTGCTTCTACTACGGCTGCTGCTTCTTCTACAGCTGCTGCTGCTACTACTACTCATCCTAGCCCTGTTCGTGGAAAATACTGCTACTATTACTACTACTGATGCTGCTGCTACTACTGCCACTACTAATACCAATACTACTCGACCAGTGCATGGTAAATCTACTACTACTCTTGCTAGTGCTGTGACTGCTCCTACTAGTAGCAGCCCAGTGAATAGCAAATACTACTACTATTACCACTACTGCTGCTGCTATTACTACTGCAGCAACTAGTAGTGCTGCTGCTGCTGCTGCTACAACTACTATCTCCGTGCATGGCAAATACTTCTACTATTACTACTAGTGCTGCTGCTGCTACTACTACTACTACTACTACTCCTGCCACTGATAGTAGTGCAGTGCATGGCAAGTACTACTACTGTTTCTACTACTGCTGCTGCCACTTTTGTTGCTGTCACTACCACTACTGCTACTACTAGTACTCCAGTGTATGGCAAATACTGCTTCTATTACTACTACTGCTGCCGTTGCTGCTACTGCTACTACTACTGCTACAACTTGCACCCAGTAAATTGCAAACATTACAACTATTACTTCTACTGCTGCTGCTGCTTCTACTGATACTACTGCTACTGCTTCTACTTCTCCTGCTGCTACTTCTACTACTACCACTACTAGTCCCAGTGCAAGGTAAATAATACGATTATTACGACTACTGCTGCTTCTGCTAGTACTGCTGCTACTACTGCTACTACTGGTAGTCCAGTGCATGAAAAATACTCTTACTACTACTGCTGCAGCTGCTGCTACTACTGCTGCTACTACTGCTACTACTAGTGATCCAGTGCATGGCAAATACAACAAATATTACTACTACTGATGTTGCCTCTACTACTGCTAATACTACTATCAATGCTACTAGCCAGTGCATGGCAAATATACTACTACTGCTGCTATTGCTGCTACTTCCACTACTACTACTGGCCCACTGCTGGGCAAATCATCTGCCACTTCTACTGCTGCTGCTGCTACAACTACTACTACTACTACTAGCCCATTGCATCTCAAATACTACTACTATTACCACTACTGCTGTTAGTCCTACTACTGCTGCTAGTCCTATTACTGCTGCTACTTGTACTATTACTATCCCAGTGCATGGAATGTACTACTAGTAAAGCTACTCCTACGTCTGCTTTTTCTACTACTGCTTCTGCTACTGCTACTACTAGTAGACCAGTGTGTGGCAAATACTACTACTATTACTACTGCTGCTGCTGCTACTACTGCTATTACTAGTAGTCCAGGGAATGGCAAATACTACTACTATCACTACTACTGCTGCTGCTGCTACTACTACTGCTCCTTCTACTGCAACTACTAGTAGTCCAGCCCTTGGCAAATACTACTACTATGACTATGACTGCTGCTAATGCTACCACTGCTACTACTACTAATCCTGTCCGTGGCAAATGCTACTCTATTACTACTACTGCTGCAGCAGTGGCTACTGCTACTACTAATATCAATACTACGAGCCCAGTGCATGGCAAGTCTACCTCTACTGTTACTATTGCTGCTACTGCTACTACTACTTCTTACGCAGTGCATGGCAGATACTACTTCTATTACCACTGTTGCTGCTACCTCTACTGCTGCTGCAGCTACATCTACTGCTGCTGCTATTTCTATTACTACTTCTACTACTAGCACAGTGCGTGGCAAATAGTACTAGTATTACTACTACCTCTGCTGCTGTTGCTATGACTTCTAGTACTACTGCTATTACTAGTAATCCAGTGTGTCGCAAATACTATTCATACTACTACTGCTGCTGTTGCTACTACTACTATCAATACTACTAGCCCAGTGCATGGCCAATATACTACTACTACTGCTATAGCTGCTACTGCTACTACTACTAGTGGCCCACTGCAGGGCAAATCTGCTGCTACTCTTACTGCTGCTTATGCCACTTCTATTCCTGGTGCTACCTCTACTACTGCTGCTACTACTAGTAGTCTAGTGCATGGCAAATACTACTATTACTACTACTTCTGCTGCTGCTACTACTGCTACTACTAGTATCAATACTACTATCCCAGTGCATGGCAAATCTACTAGTACTACACCTAATAGTGCTAATGCTAATACTGCTACTTGAACACTGCAGGGCCAATCTGCTGCTACTACTACCGACGTTGCTGCTAATTCTACTTCTGCTGCTACCAATACAACTACTACTCCTAGTACCCCAGTGCATTTCAAATACTACCAATATTACCAGTACACTTGCTACTACTACAGCTGCTGCTACTAGTACTATTACTAGCCCAGTCCATGCCAAATACTACTACTATTACCACTGCTGCTACTTCTGCTACTATAACTGCTGTTGCTCTTACGACTACTTCTGCTACTACTACTGCTACCGCTTCTAATTCTACTGTTGCTGCTACTACTACTATTACGACTGCTACTAGCCCAGGGCATGGCAAATAATACTACTATTATTACTACTGCTGCTGCTGCTACTACTTCTACTAGTACTTCTATTACTTGTAGTCTAGTGCATGGGGAATACTACTTCTATTACTACTCCTGCTGCTGCTGCTAATACTGCTACTACTACTACCAATACTACTAGCTTAGTGCATGGGAAATCTGCTACTACTACTGCTGTATCTGCTACCGCTACTACTACTACTACTGGCCAGCTCCAGGGTAAATCTGCTGCTACTACTTCTGTTGCTGCTGCCACTTCTACTGCTGTTGCTACAACTACTACAACTGCTACTACTAGTAGTCCAGTGTATGGTAAATCCTAATACTACTAGTACTACTGCTGATGCAGCTTCTAGTGTTACTGCTACTACTGCTACTAGTGCTAGTCCAGTGTATTGCAAATATAATTCTATTACTACTACTGCTGATGCTGCTACTACTGCTACTACTAATATCAATAGTACCAGCCAATTTCATGGCAAACCTACTACTACTATTGCTATTGCTGCTGCTGCTACTACTACTGCTAACCCAGTGCATGGCAGATGCTACTACTATTACCACTACTGCTGCTGCTGCTGCTACTACTGCTGCCAATAGTAGTCCAGTGCGTGGCAAATACTACTAATATTACTACTACTGCCGCTGCTACTACTTCTACTACTACTATGAATATTACTAGCCCATTGCAAGGCAAATCTACTATTTCTACTTCTATTCCTAACACTTTTACTACTACTACTGGCCCAGTGCAGGGAAAATCTGCTGCTACTTCTAGTGCTGCCCCTGCCACTTCTATTGCTGCTGCTACAGCTACTACTATTACAACTATTGACTAGTGCATCAACAATACTACTACTATTAATATTACTGCTGCTTCTGGTGCTACTGCTGCTACTACTATTTGTCCAGTAAATGGCAAATACTACTACTCTTACTACTGCTTCTGATGCTGTTACTACTGCTACTACTACCATCAATACTACTAGCCCAATCTATTACTCCTACTGCTATTGCTGCTTCTTGTCCTACTACTACTGCCAACTGCAGTGCAAGTTAGCTGCTACTACTACTGTTGCTGCTGTCACATCTACTGATGCTGATCCCACTACTACTACTACGACGACTAGTCCAGTGCATGGCAAATACTACTACAATTACCACTACTGGTTCTACTACAGCAGCTGCTATTTCTACTGCTGCTGCTTCTACTAGTGTACTACCAGCCCAGTGCATGGAAAATGGTACTACTATTATTACTACTGCTGCTTCTGCTACTACTACTGCTAGTACTAGCAGTCCAGTGCATTTAAAATTCTACTACTATTTCTATTACTGTTGCTGCTACTACTGATGCTCCTACTACTGCTACTACTAGTAATCCAGTGCATGGCAAATATTATTAATAGTAATACTGCTGCTGCTGCTACTACTACTATAAATACTACTAGCCCAGTGCATGTCAAATATACTACTAATACTGCTATTCCTGCTTCCGCTACTATTACTACTGGCCCACTGCAGGGCAAATCTTCTGCTACTACTACTGCTTCTGCTGTCCGTTCTACTGCTGCTGCTTCCACTACTACTACAACTTCTACTAGTAGCCCAGCGCATGGCCAATACTACTACTATGATGATTACTGCTGCTACTACTAGTACTGCTGATGCTAATTTGATTGCTGCTGCTACTACTACTACTATTAGTTCAGTGTATGTCAAATGCTAGTACTATTACTACTACCGCAGCTGCTGCTACTTCTGATACTACTTCTGCTACTACAGGTAGTGCAGTGAATGGCAAATACTATTAACACTACTGCTCAGGCTGCTGCTACTACTGCTACTACTACTGCTACTACTACTAGCACTGTTGCTGCTAATTCTACTGATGCTGCTGCTCTATGTGCTGCTACTACTACTACTAGTCAATGCATGGCAAATACTACTACTATTACTGCTTCTGCTGCTACTACTTCTGCTACTACTGCTACTATTAGTAGTCCAGTGTATATCAAATACTACTAGTATCACCACGACTGCTGCTACTACTTCGACTGCCGCTGCTACTTCTCCTGCTGCTCGTATTACTACAGCTACTACTAGCCCAGTGCGTGGTAAATACTACTACTATTACTACCACTGCTGCTTCTGCAGCTACTATTGCTACTACTACAAGTCCAGTGCATTGCAAACACATTGCTATTACTAGTAGTGCATTGCATTTAAAATACTACTATAATTACTACGTCTGCTGCTACTACTGTTACTACTAGTAGTACAGTGCATGGTAAATACAACTACAATTAATACTAATGCTGCTGCTACCACTGCTACTACTAGTAGTAAATTGCATGGCAAATACAACTAATATTACTACAACTGCTGTTGCTACTACTGCTACTACTAATGTGAATACCACTAGGCCAGAGCATGGCAAATCTACTACTACAATTGCTATTGCTGCTACTGCTACTACTACTACTTACCCAGGGCGTACCAAATACAACTACTGTTACCACTACTGCTGCTACTACTGCTGCAACTACTACTGCTACTGTTTCTAATTCTACTGCTTTTGCTACTACTACTACTACTACTATCCCAGGGCATGGCAAATAATACTACTATTATTACTACTGCTGCTGCTGCTGCTACTACGGCTACTACTGCTATCAATACTACTAGCCAGTGCATGGCAAGTCTACTACTACTACTGCTATTGCTGCTACTTCCACTCCTACTACTGGCCAACTGCCAGGCAAATCTTCTACCACTTCTGCTGCTGCGATCACTGGTACTACTACAAATACTAGCCTATTGCATATCAAATACTACTAGTATTAACACTACTGCTGCTACTCCTCCTACTGCTGCTACGACTACTACTGCTGCTACTTTTTCTCTTAGTAGCCCAGTGCATGGAATATAGTACTTCTATAACTACGCTTATGTCTGCAGTTTATATTACTGCTACTACAACTGCTACTCCTAGTAGAGCAGTGCATGGCAAATACTACTACTACTACTACTTCTGCTGCTGCTGATACTACTGCTACTACTTCTGCTAGTACTAGTAGTCCAGTGCATGGCAAATACTACAACTATTACTACTACTGCTGCTGCTGATACTACTGCTACTACTACCATCAATACTACTAGCTCAGTGCATGGCAAATCTACTACTACTACTGCTATTGCTGCTACTTCCACTCCTACTACTGGCCCACTGCCAGGCAAATCTTCTACCACTTCTACTGCTGGTGCGACCACTAGTACTACTACAAATACTAGCCTATTGCATTGCAAATACTACTACTATTAACACTACTACTGCTACTCCCACTACTGCTGCTACTCCTACTACTGCTGCTACTTGTACCCTTAGTAGCTCAGTGCATGGAGAATACTACTTGTATAACTACTCCTGTGTCTACTGTTTCTATTACTGCTACCACTGCAGCTACTACTAGTAGACCATTGCATGGCAAATACTACTACTATTACTACTGCTGCTGCTGCTGATTCTACTGCTACTACTTCTGCTAGTACTAGCAGTCCAGTGCATGGCAAATACTACTTCTATTATTACTACTGCTGCTACTGCTACTACTATCCATCCTACTAGCTCAGTGCATGGCAAATCTACTACTAGTACTTCTATTGCTACTACTGCTACTACTCCTAATGTCACACTGCAGGGCAACTCTGGTGCTACTACGACTGCTGCTGCGGTCAATTCTAATGCTATTGCTCCCATTATTACTACTGCTACTACTAGTAGTCCAGTGCATGGCAAATACTACTAATATTACTACTGCTGCTGCTGCTGATTCTACTGCTACTACTTCTGCTAGTACTAGCAGTCCAGTGCATGGCAAATACTACTTCTATTATTACTACTGCTGCTACTGCTACTACTATCCATCCTACTAGCTCAGTGCATGGCAAATCTAGTACTAGTACTTCTATTGCTACTACTGCTACTACACCTAATGTCACACTGCAGGGCAACTCTGGTGCTACTACTACTGCTGCTGCGGTCAATTCTAATGCTGTTGCTCCCATTATTACTACTGCTACTACTAGTAGTCCAGTGCATGGCAAATACTACTACTATTACCACAACTGCTGCTACTACTACTGCTGCTGCTATTTCTACTACTACTACTAGTCCAGTGCATGGCAAACACTAGTGCTATTACTAATACTGCTGCTGCTGCTCCTCCTACTTCTACTATTACTGCTACTACTAGCAGTCCTTTGCATTGCAAATACTACTAGTATTACTACTGCTGCTGCTAGTACTGCTACTACAATGATCTATAATACTAACCCAGTGCATGGCAAATCTACTATTACTACTTCTATTGCGGCTACTGCTACTACTACTGCTAGACCAGTGCATGGCAGATACTACTACTATTACCACTATTGCTTCTACTTCTAGTACTGCTGCTTCTACTACGGCTGCTGCTTCTTCTACAGCTGCTGCTGCTACTACTACTCATCCTAACCCTGTTCGTGGAAAATACTGCTACTATTACTACTACTGATGCTGCTGCTACTACTGCCACTACTAATACCAATACTACTCGACCAGTGCATGGTAAATCTACTACTACCCTTGCTAGTGCTGTGACTGCTCCTACTAGTAGCAGCCCAGTGAATAGCAAATACTACTACTATTACCACTACTGCTGCTGCTATTACTACTGCAGCAACTAGTAGTGCTGCTGCTGCTGCTGCTACAACTACTATCTCCGTGCATGGCAAATACTTCTACTATTACTACTAGTGCTGCTGCTGCTGCTACTACTACTACTCCTGCTACTGATAGTAGTGCAGTGCATGGCAAGTACTACTACTGTTTCTACTACTGCTGCTGCCACTTTTATTGCTGTCACTACCACTACTGCTACTACTAGTACCCCAGTGTATGGCAAATACTGCTTCTATTAATACTACTGCTGCCGTTGCTGCTACTGCTACTACTACTGCTACAACTTGCACCCAGTAAATTGCAAACATTACAACTATTACTTCTACTGCTGCTGCTGCTTCTACTGATACTACTGCTACTGCTTCTACTTCTCCTGCTGCTGCTTCTACTACTACCACTACTAGTCCCAGTGCAAGGTAAATAATACGATTATTACGACTACTGCTGCTTCTGCTAATACTGCTGCTACTACTGCTACTACTGGTAGTCCAGTGCATGAAAAATACTATTACTACTACTGCTGCAGCTGCTGCTACTACTGCTGCTACTACTGCTACTACTAGTGATCCAGTGCATGGCAAATACAACAAATATTACTACTACTGATGTTGCCTCTACTACTGCTAATACTACTATCAATGCTACTAGCCAGTGCATGGCAAATATACTACTACTGCTGCTATTGCTGCTACTTCCACTACTACTACTGGCCCACTGCTGGGCAAATCATCTGCCACTTCTACTGCTGCTGCTGCTACAACTACTACTACTACTACTACTACTAGCCCATTGCATCTCAAATACTACTACTATTACCACTACTGCTGTTAGTCCTACTACTCCTGCTAGTCCTATTACTGCTGCTACTTGTACTATTACTATCCCAGTGCACGGAATGTACTACTAGTAAAGCTACTCCTACGTCTGCTTTTTCTACTACTGCTTCTGCTACTGCTACTACTAGTAGACCAGTGTGTGGCAAATACTACTACTATTACTACTACTGCTGCTGCTGCTACTACTGCTACTACTACTGCTATTACTAGTAGTCCAGGGAATGGCAAATACTACTACTACTATCACTACTACTGCTGCTGCTGCTACTACTACTGCTCCTTCTACTGCAACTACTAGTAGTCCAGTCCTTGGCAAATACTACTACTATGACTATGACTGCTGCTAATGCTACCACTGCTACTACTACTAATCCTGTCCGTGGCAAATGCTACTCTATTACTACTACTGCTGCAGCAGCGGCTACTGCTACTACTAATATCAATACTACGAGCCCAGTGCATGGCAAGTCTACCTCTACTGTTACTATTGCTGCTACTGCTACTACTACATCTTACCCAGTGCATGGCAGATACTACTTCTATTACCACTGCTGCTGCTACCTCTACTGCTGCTGCAGCTACATCTACTGCTGCTGCTATTACTATTACTACTTCTACTACTAGCACAGTGCGTGGCAAATAGTACTAATATTACTACTACCGCTGCTGCTGTTGCTATGACTTCTAGTACTACTGCTACTACTAGTAATCCAGTGTGTCGCAAATACTATTCATACTACTACTGCTGCTGTTGCTACTACTACTATCAATACTACTAGCCCAGTGCATGGCCAATATACTACTACTACTGCTATAGCTGCTACTGCTACTACTACTAGTGGCCCACTGCAGGGCATATCTGCTGCTACTCTTACTGCTGCTTATGCCATTTCTATTCCTGGTGCTACCTCTACTACTGCTGCTACTACTAGTAGTCTAGTGCATGGCAAATACTACTATTACTACTACTTCTGCTGCTGCTACTACTGCTACTACTAGTATCAATACTACTATCCCAGTGCATGGCAAATCTACTAGTACTACACCTATTAGTGCTAATGCTAATACTGCTACTTGCACACTGCAGGGCCAATCTGCTGCTACTACTACCGACGTTGCTGCTAATTCTACTTCTGCTGCTACCAATACAACTACTACTCCTAGTACCCCAGTGCATTTCAAATACTACCAATATTACCAGTACTGTTGCTACTACTACTGCTGCTGCTACTAGTACTATTACTAGCCCAGTCCATGCCAAATACTACGACTATTACCACTGCTGCTACTTCTGCTACTATTACTGCTCTTGCTCTTACGACTACTTCTGCTACTACTACTGCTACCGCTTCTAATTCTACTGTTGCTGCTACTACTACTAGCCCAGGGCATGGCAAATACTACTACTATTATTACTACTGCTGCTGCTGCTACTACTTCTACTAGTACTTCTATTACTTGTAGTCTAGTGCATGGGAAATACTACTTCTATTACTACTCCTGCTGCTGCTGCTACTACTGCTACTACTACTCCCAATACTACTAGCTTAGTGCATGGGAAATCTGCTACTACTACTGCTGTATCTGCTACCGCTACTACTACTACTACTGGCCAGCTCCAGGGCAAATCTGCTGCTACTACTTCTGTTGCTGCTGCCACTTCTACTGCTCTTGCTACAACTACTACTACTGCTACTACTAGTAGTCCAGTGTATGGTAAATCCTAATACTACTAGTACTACTGCTGATGCAGCTTCTAGTGTTACTGCTACTACTGCTACTACTGCTAGTCCAGTGTATTGCAAATATAATTCTATTACTACTACTGCTGATGCTGCTACTACTGCTACTACTAATATCAATAGTACCAGCCAATTTCATGGCAAACCTACTACTACTCTTGCTATTGCTGCTGCTGCTACTACTACTGCTAACCCAGTGCATGGCAGATGCTACTACTATTACCACTACTGCTGCTGCTGCTGCTACTACTGCTGCCAATAGTAGTCCAGTGCGTGGCAAATACTACTAATATTACCACTACTGCCGCTGCTACTACTTCTACTACTACTATGAATATTACTAGCCCATTGCAAGGCAAATCTACTATTTCTACTTCTATTCCTAACACTTTTACTACTACTACTGGCCCAGTGCAGGGAAAATCTGCTGCTACTTCTAGTGCTGCCCCTGCCACTTCTATTGCTGCTGCTACAGCTACTACTATTACAACTATTGACTAGTGCATCAACAATACTACTACTATTAATATTACTGCTGCTTCTGGTGCTACTACTGCTACTACTATTTGTCCAGTAAATGGCAAATACTACTACTCTTACTACTGCTTCTGATGCTGTTACTACTGCTACTGCTACCATCAATACTACTAGCCCAATCTATTACTCCTACTGCTATTGCTGCTTCTTGTCCTACTACTACTGCCAACTGCAGTGCAAGTTAGCTGCTACTACTACTGTTGCTGCTGTCACATCTACTGATGCTGATCCCACTACTACTACTACGACGACTAGTCCAGTGCATGGCAAATACTACTACAATTACCACTACTGGTTCTACTACAGCAGCTGCTATTTCTACTGCTGCTGCTACTACTAGCGTACTACTAGCCCAGTGCATGGCAAATGGTACTACTATTATTACTACTGCTGCTTCTGCTACTACTACTGCTAGTACTAGCAGTCCAGTGCATTTAAAATTCTACTACTATTTCTATTACTGCTGCTGCTACTACTGATGCTCCTACTACTGCTACTACTAGTAATCCAGTGCATGGCAAATATTATTAATAGTAATACTGCTGCTGCTGCTACTACTACTATAAATACTACTAGCCCAGTGCATGTCAAATATACTACTAATACTGCTATTCCTGCTTCCGCTACTATTACTACTGGCCCACTGCAGGGCAAATCTTCTGCTACTACTACTGCTTCTGCTGTCCGTTCTACTGCTGCTGCTTCCACTACTACTACAACTTCTACTAGTAGCCCAGCGCATGGCCAATACTACTACTATGATGATTACTGCTGCTACTACTAGTACTGCTGATGCTAATTTGATTGCTGCTGCTACTACTACTACTATTAGTTCAGTGTATGTCAAATACTAGTACTATTACTACTACCGCAGCTGCTGCTACTTCTGATACTACTTCTGCTACTACAGGTAGTGCAGTGAATGGCAAATACTATTAATACTACTGCTCAGGCTGCTGCTACTACTGCTACTACTACTGCTACTACTACTAGCACTGTTGCTGCTAATTCTACTGATGCTGCTGCTCTATGTGCTGCTACTACTACTACTAGTCAATGCATGGCAAATACTACTACTATTACTGCTTCTGCTGCTACTACTTCTGCTACTACTGCTACTATTAGTAGTCCAGTGTATATCAAATACTACTAGTATCACCACGACTGCTGCTGCTCGTATTACTACAGCAACTACTAGCCCAGTGCGTGGTAAATACTACTATTACTACCACTTCTGCTTCTGCAGCTACTATTGCTACTACTACAAGTCCAGTGCATTGCAAACACATTGCTATTACTAGTAGTGCATTGCATTTAAAATACTACTATAATTACTACGTCTGCTGCTACTACTGTTACTACTAGTAGTACAGTGCATGGTAAATACAACTACAATTAATACTAATGCTGCTGCTGCTACCACTGCTACTACTAGTAGTAAATTGCATGGCAAATACAACTAATATTACTACAACTGCTGTTGCTACTACTGCTACTACTAATATGAATACCACTAGGCCAGAGCATGGCAAATCTACTACTACAATTGCTATTGCTGCTACTGCTACTACTACTACTTACCCAGGGCGTGCCAAATACAACTACTGTTACCACTACTGCTGCTACTACTGCTGCAACTACTACTGCTACTGTTTCTAATTCTACTGCTTTTGCTACTACTACTACTACTACTATCCCAGGGCACGGCAAATAATATTACTATTATTACTACTGCTGCTGCTGCTGCTACTACGGCTACTACTGCTATCAATACTACTAGCCAGTGCATGGCAAGTCTACTACTACTACTGCTATTGCTGCTACTTCCACTCCTACTACTGGCCAACTGCCAGGCAAATCTTCTACCACTTCTGCTGCTGCGATCACTGGTACTACTACAAATACTAGCCTATTGCATATCAAATACTACTAGTATTAACACTACTGCTGCTACTCCTCCTACTGCTGCTACGACTACTACTGCTGCTACTTTTTCTCTTAGTAGCCCAGTGCATGGAATATAGTACTTCTATAACTACGCTTATGTCTGCAGTTTATATTACTGCTACTACAACTGCTACTCCTAGTAGACCAGTGCATGGCAAATACTACTACTACTACTTCTGCTGCTGCTGATACTACTGCTACTACTTCTGCTAGTACTAGTAGTCCAGTGCATGGCAAATACTACAACTATTACTACTACTGCTGCTGCTGATACTACTGCTACTACTACCATCAATACTACTAGCTCAGTGCATGGCAAATCTACTACTACTACTGCTATTGCTGCTACTTCCACTCCTACTACTGGCCCACTGCCAGGCAAATCTTCTACCACTTCTACTGCTGGTGCGACCACTAGTACTACTACAAATACTAGCCTATTGCATTGCAAATACTACTACTATTAACACTACTGCTGCTACTCCCACTACTGCTGCTACTCCTACTACTGCTGCTACTTGTACCCTTAGTAGCTCAGTGCATGGAGAATACTACTTGTATAACTACTCCTGTGTCTACTGTTTCTATTACTGCTACCACTGCAGCTACTACTAGTAGACCATTGCATGGCAAATACTACTACTATTACTACTGCTGCTGCTGCTGATACTTCTGCTACTACTTCTGCTAGTACTAGTAGTCCAGTGCATGGCAAATACTACTTCTATTATTACTACTGCTGCTACTGCTACTACTATCCATCCTACTAGCTCAGTGCATGGCAAATCTACTACTAGTACTTCTATTGCTACTACTGCTACTACTCCTAATGTCACACTGCAGGGCAACTCTGGTGCTACTACTACTGCTGCTGCGGTCAATTCTAATGCTGTTGCTCCCATTATTACTACTGCTACTACTAGTAGTCCAGTGCATGGCAAATACTACTACTATTACCACAACTGCTGCTACTACTACTGCTGCTGCTATTTCTACTACTACTACTAGTCCAGTGCATGGCAAACACTAGTGCTATTACTAATACTGCTGCTGCTGCTCCTCCTACTTCTACTATTACTGCTACTACTAGCAGTCCTTTGCATTGTAAATACTACTACTATTACTACTACTGCTGCTAGTACGGCTACTACAATGATCTATAATACTAACCCAGTGCATGACAAATCTACTATTACTACTTCTATTGCGGCTACTGCTACTACTACTGCTAGACCAGTGCATGGCAGATACTACTACTATTACCACTATTGCTTCTACTTCTAGTACTGCTGCTTCTACTACGGCTGCTGCTTCTTCTACAGCTGCTGCTGCTACTACTACTCATCCTAGCTCTGTTCGTGGAAAATACTGCTACTACAACTGATGCTGATGCTGCTGCTACTACTGCCACTACTAATACCAATACTACTCGACCAGTGCATGGTAAATCTACTACTACCCTTGCTAGTGCTGCGACTGCTCCTACTAGTAGCAGCCCAGTGAATAGCAAATACTACTACTATTACCACTACTGCTGCTGCTATTACTACTGCAGCAACTAGTAGTGCTGCTGCTGCTGCTGCTACTACTACTATCTCCGTGCATGGCAAATACTTCTACTATTACTACTACTGCTGCTGCTGCTGCTACTACTACTACTACTCCTGCTACTGATAGTAGTGCAGTGCATGGCAAGTACTACTACTGTTTCTACTACTGCTGCTGCCACTTTTATTGCTGTCACTACCACTACTGCTACTACTAGTACTCCAGTGTATGGCAAATACTGCTTCTATTACTACTACTGCTGCCGTTGCTGCTACTGCTACTACTACTGCTACAACTTGCACCCAGTAAATTGCAAACATTACAACTATTACTTCTACTGCTGCTGCTGCTTCTACTGATACTACTGCTACTGCTTCTACTTCTCCTGCTGCTGCTTCTACTACTACCACTACTAGTCCCAGTGCAAGGTAAATAATACGATTATTACGACTACTGCTGCTTCTGCTAGTACTGCTGCTACTACTGCTACTACTGGTAGTCCAGTGCATGAAAAATACTATTACTACTACTGCTGCAGCTGCTGCTACTACTGCTGCTACTACTGCTACTACTAGTGATCCAGTGCATGGCAAATACAACAAATATTACTACTACTGATGTTGCCTCTACTACTGCTAATACTACTATCAATGCTACTAGCCAGTGCATGGCAAATATACTACTACTGCTGCTATTGCTGCTACTTCCACTACTACTACTGGCCCACTGCTGGGCAAATCATCTGCCACTTCTACTGCTGCTGCTGCTACAACTACTACTACTACTACTACTACTAGCCCATTGCATCTCAAATACTACTACTATTACCACTACTGCTGTTAGTCCTACTACTGCTGCTAGTCCTATTACAGCCGCTACTTGTACTACTACTATCCCAGTGCACGGAATGTACTACTAGTAAAGCGACTCCTACGTCTGCTTTTTCTACTACTGCTTCTGCTACTGCTACTACTAGTAGACCAGTGTGTGGCAAATACTACTACTATTACTACTACTGCTGCTGCTGCTACTACTGCTACTACTACTGCTATTACTAGTAGTCCAGGGAATGGCAAATACTACTACTACTATCACTACTACTGCTGCTGCTGCTACTACTACTGCTCCTTCTACTGCAACTACTAGTAGTCCAGTCCTTGGCAAATACTACTACTATGACTATGACTGCTGCTAATGCTACCACTGCTACTACTACTAATCCTGTCCGTGGCAAATGCTACTCTATTACTACTACTGCTGCAGCAGCGGCTACTGCTACTACTAATATCAATACTACGAGCCCAGTGCATGGCAAGTCTACCTCTACTGTTACTATTGCTGCTACTGCTACTACTACTTCTTACCCAGTGCATGGCAGATACTACTTCTATTACCACTGCTGCTGCTACCTCTACTGCTGCTGCAGCTACATCTACTGCTGCTGCTATTACTATTACTACTTCTACTACTAGCACAGTGCGTGGCAAATAGTACTAGGATTACTACTACCGCTGCTGCTGTTGCTATGACTTCTAGTACTACTGCTACTACTAGTAATCCAGTGTGTCACAAATACTATTCATACTACTACTGCTGCTGTTGCTACTACTACTATCAATACTACTAGCCCAGTTCATGGCCAATATACTACTACTACTGCTATAGCTGCTACTGCTACTACTACTAGTGGCCCACTGCAGGGCAAATCTGCTGCTACTCTTACTGCTGCTTATGCCACTTCTATTCCTGGTGCTACCTCTACTACTGCTGCTACTACTAGTAGTCTAGTGCATGGCAAATACTACTATTACTACTACTTCTGCTGCTGCTACTACTGCTACTACTAGTATCAATACTACTATCCCAGTGCATGGCAAATCTACTAGTACTACACCTATTAGTGCTAATGCTAATACTGCTACTTGCACACTGCAGGGCCAATCTGCTGCTACTACTACCGACGTTGCTGCTAATTCTACTTCTGCTGCTACCAATACAACTACTACTCCTAGTACCCCAGTGCATTTCAAATACTACCAATATTACCAGTACTGTTGCTACTACTACTGCTGCTGCTACTAGTACTATTACTAGCCCAGTCCATGCCAAATACTACGACTATTACCACTGCTGCTACTTCTGCTACTATTACTGCTCTTGCTCTTACGACTACTTCTGCTACTACTACTGCTACCGCTTCTAATTCTACTGTTGCTGCTACTACTACTAGCCCAGGGCATGGCAAATACTACTACTATTATTACTACTGCTGCTGCTGCTACTACTTCTACTAGTACTTCTATTACTTGTAGTCTAGTGCATGGGAAATACTACTTCTATTACTACTCCTGCTGCTGCTGCTACTACTGCTACTACTACTCCCAATACTACTAGCTTAGTGCATGGGAAATCTGCTACTACTACTGCTGTATCTGCTACCGCTACTACTACTACTACTGGCCAGCTCCAGGGCAAATCTGCTGCTACTACTTCTGTTGCTGCTGCCACTTCTACTGCTCTTGCTACAACTACTACTACTGCTACTACTAGTAGTCCAGTGTATGGTAAATCCTAATACTACTAGTACTACTGCTGATGCAGCTTCTAGTGTTACTGCTACTACTGCTACTACTGCTAGTCCAGTGTATTGCAAATATTATTCTATTACTACTACTGCTGATGCTGCTACTACTGCTACTACTAATATCAATAGTACCAGCCAATTTCATGGCAAACCTACTACTACTCTTGCTATTGCTGCTGCTGCTACTACTACTGCTAAACCAGTGCATGGCAGATGCTACTACTATTACCACTACTGCTGCTGCTGCTGCTACTACTGCTGCTAATAGTAGTCCAGTGCGTTTCAAATACTACTAATATTACCACTACTGCCGCTGCTACTACTTCTACTACTACTATGAATATTACTAGCCCATTGCAAGGCAAATCTACTATTTCTACTTCTATTCCTAACACTTTTACTACTACTACTGGCCCAGTGCAGGGAAAATCTGCTGCTACTTCTAGTGCTGCCCCTGCCACTTCTATTGCTGCTGCTACAGCTACTACTATTACAACTATTGACTAGTGCATCAACAATACTACTACTATTAATATTACTGCTGCTTCTGGTGCTACTCCTGCTACTACTATTTGTCCAGTAAATGGCAAATACTACTACTCTTACTACTGCTTCTGATGCTGTTACTACTGCTACTGCTACCATCAATACTACTAGCCCAATCTATTACTCCTACTGCTATTGCTGCTTCTTGTCCTACTACTACTGCCAACTGCAGTGCAAGTTAGCTGCTACTACTACTGTTGCTGCTGTCACATCTACTGATGCTGATACCACTACTACTACTACGACGAATAGTCCACTGCATGGCAAATACTACTACAATTACCACTACTGGTTCTACTACAGCAGCTGCTATTTCTACTGCTGCTGCTACTACTAGCGTACTACTAGCCCAGTGCATGGCAAATGGTACTACTATTATTACTACTGCTGCTTCTGCTACTACTACTGCTAGTACTAGCAGTCCAGTGCATTTAAAATTCTACTACTATTTCTATTACTGCTGCTGCTACTACTGATGCTCCTACTACTGCTACTACTAGTAATCCAGTGCATGGCAAATATTATTAATAGTAATACTGCTGCTGCTGCTACTACTACTATAAATACTACTAGCCCAGTGCATGTCAAATATACTACTAATACTGCTATTCCTGCTTCCGCTACTATTACTACTGGCCCACTGCAGGGCAAATCTTCTGCTACTACTACTGCTTCTGCTGTCCGTTCTACTGCTGCTGCTTCCACTACTACTACAACTTCTACTAGTAGCCCAGCGCATGGCCAATACTACTACTATGATGATTACTGCTGCTACTACTAGTACTGCTGATGCTAATTTGATTGCTGCTGCTACTACTACTACTATTAGTTCAGTGTATGTCAAATACTAGTACTATTACTACTACCGCAGCTGCTGCTACTTCTGATACTACTTCTGCTACTACAGGTAGTGCAGTGAATGGCAAATACTATTAATACTACTGCTCAGGCTGCTGCTACTACTGCTACTACTACTGCTACTACTACTAGCACTGTTGCTGCTAATTCTACTGATGCTGCTGCTCTATGTGCTGCTACTACTACTACTAGTCAATGCATGGCAAATACTACTACTATTACTGCTTCTGCTGCTACTACTTCTGCTACTACTGCTACTATTAGTAGTCCAGTGTATATCAAATACTACTAGTATCACCACGACTGCTGCTACTACTTCGACTGCCGCTGCTACTTCTCCTGCTGCTCGTATTACTACAGCTACTACTAGCCCAGTGCGTGGTAAATACTACTACTATTACTACCACTGCTGCTTCTGCAGCTACTATTGCTACTACTACAAGTCCAGTGCATTGCAAACACATTGCTATTACTAGTAGTGCATTGCATTTAAAATACTACTATAATTACTACGTCTGCTGCTACTACTGTTACTACTAGTAGTACAGTGCATGGTAAATACAACTACAATTAATACTAATGCTGCTGCTGCTACCACTGCTACTACTAGTAGTAAATTGCATGGCAAATACAACTAATATTACTACAACTGCTGTTGCTACTACTGCTACTACTAATGTGAATACCACTAGGCCAGAGCATGGCAAATCTACTACTACAATTGCTATTGCTGCTACTGCTACTACTACTACTTACCCAGGGCGTACCAAATACAACTACTGTTACCAGTACTGCTGCTACTACTGCTGCAACTACTACTGCTACTGTTTCTAATTCTACTGCTTTTGCTACTACTACTACTACTACTATCCCAGGGCATGGCAAATAATACTACTATTATTACTACTGCTGCTGCTGCTGCTACTACGGCTACTACTGCTATCAATACTACTAGCCAGTGCATGGCAAGTCTACTACTACTACTGCTATTGCTGCTACTTCCACTCCTACTACTGGCCAACTGCCAGGCAAATCTTCTACCACTTCTGCTGCTGCGATCACTGGTACTACTACAAATACTAGCCTATTGCATATCAAATACTACTAGTATTAACACTACTGCTGCTACTCCTCCTACTGCTGCTACGACTACTACTGCTGCTACTTTTTCTCTTAGTAGCCCAGTGCATGGAATATAGTACTTCTATAACTACGCTTATGTCTGCAGTTTATATTACTGCTACTACAACTGCTACTCCTAGTAGACCAGTGCATGGCAAATACTACTACTACTACTACTTCTGCTGCTGCTGATACTACTGCTACTACTTCTGCTAGTACTAGTAGTCCAGTGCATGGCAAATACTACAACTATTACTACTACTGCTGCTGCTGATACTACTGCTACTACTACCATCAATACTACTAGCTCAGTGCATGGCAAATCTACTACTACTACTGCTATTGCTGCTACTTCCACTCCTACTACTGGCCCACTGCCAGGCAAATCTTCTACCACTTCTACTGCTGGTGCGACCACTAGTACTACTACAAATACTAGCCTATTGCATTGCAAATACTACTACTATTAACACTACTGCTGCTACTCCCACTACTGCTGCTACTCCTACTACTGCTGCTACTTGTACCCTTAGTAGCTCAGTGCATGGAGAATACTACTTGTATAACTACTCCTGTGTCTACTGTTTCTATTACTGCTACCACTGCAGCTACTACTAGTAGACCATTGCATGGCAAATACTACTACTATTACTACTGCTGCTGCTGCTGATTCTACTGCTACTACTTCTGCTAGTACTAGCAGTCCAGTGCATGGCAAATACTACTTCTATTATTACTACTGCTGCTACTGCTACTACTATCCATCCTACTAGCTCAGTGCATGGCAAATCTACTACTAGTACTTCTATTGCTACTACTGCTACTACTCCTAATGTCACACTGCAGGGCAACTCTGGTGCTACTACGACTGCTGCTGCGGTCAATTCTAATGCTATTGCTCCCATTATTACTACTGCTACTACTAGTAGTCCAGTGCATGGCAAATACTACTAATATTACTACTGCTGCTGCTGCTGATTCTACTGCTACTACTTCTGCTAGTACTAGCAGTCCAGTGCATGGCAAATACTACTTCTATTATTACTACTGCTGCTACTGCTACTACTATCCATCCTACTAGCTCAGTGCATGGCAAATCTAGTACTAGTACTTCTATTGCTACTACTGCTACTACACCTAATGTCACACTGCAGGGCAACTCTGGTGCTACTACTACTGCTGCTGCGGTCAATTCTAATGCTGTTGCTCCCATTATTACTACTGCTACTACTAGTAGTCCAGTGCATGGCAAATACTACTACTATTACCACAACTGCTGCTACTACTACTGCTGCTGCTATTTCTACTACTACTACTAGTCCAGTGCATGGCAAACACTAGTGCTATTACTAATACTGCTGCTGCTGCTCCTCCTACTTCTACTATTACTGCTACTACTAGCAGTCCTTTGCATTGCAAATACTACTAGTATTACTACTGCTGCTGCTAGTACTGCTACTACAATGATCTATAATACTAACCCAGTGCATGGCAAATCTACTATTACTACTTCTATTGCGGCTACTGCTACTACTACTGCTAGACCAGTGCATGGCAGATACTACTACTATTACCACTATTGCTTCTACTTCTAGTACTGCTGCTTCTACTACGGCTGCTGCTTCTTCTACAGCTGCTGCTGCTACTACTACTCATCCTAGCCCTGTTCGTGGAAAATACTGCTACTATTACTACTACTGATGCTGCTGCTACTACTGCCACTACTAATACCAATACTACTCGACCAGTGCATGGTAAATCTACTACTACCCTTGCTAGTGCTGTGACTGCTCCTACTAGTAGCAGCCCAGTGAATAGCAAATACTACTACTATTACCACTACTGCTGCTGCTATTACTACTGCAGCAACTAGTAGTGCTGCTGCTGCTGCTGCTACAACTACTATCTCCGTGCATGGCAAATACTTCTACTATTACTACTAGTGCTGCTGCTGCTGCTACTACTACTACTCCTGCTACTGATAGTAGTGCAGTGCATGGCAAGTACTACTACTGTTTCTACTACTGCTGCTGCCACTTTTATTGCTGTCACTACCACTACTGCTACTACTAGTACCCCAGTGTATGGCAAATACTGCTTCTATTAATACTACTGCTGCCGTTGCTGCTACTGCTACTACTACTGCTACAACTTGCACCCAGTAAATTGCAAACATTACAACTATTACTTCTACTGCTGCTGCTGCTTCTACTGATACTACTGCTACTGCTTCTACTTCTCCTGCTGCTGCTTCTACTACTACCACTACTAGTCCCAGTGCAAGGTAAATAATACGATTATTACGACTACTGCTGCTTCTGCTAATACTGCTGCTACTACTGCTACTACTGGTAGTCCAGTGCATGAAAAATACTATTACTACTACTGCTGCAGCTGCTGCTACTACTGCTGCTACTACTGCTACTACTAGTGATCCAGTGCATGGCAAATACAACAAATATTACTACTACTGATGTTGCCTCTACTACTGCTAATACTACTATCAATGCTACTAGCCAGTGCATGGCAAATATACTACTACTGCTGCTATTGCTGCTACTTCCACTACTACTACTGGCCCACTGCTGGGCAAATCATCTGCCACTTCTACTGCTGCTGCTGCTACAACTACTACTACTACTACTACTACTAGCCCATTGCATCTCAAATACTACTACTATTACCACTACTGCTGTTAGTCCTACTACTCCTGCTAGTCCTATTACAGCTGCTACTTGTACTATTACTATCCCAGTGCACGGAATGTACTACTAGTAAAGCTACTCCTACGTCTGCTTTTTCTACTACTGCTTCTGCTACTGCTACTACTAGTAGACCAGTGTGTGGCAAATACTACTACTATTACTACTACTGCTGCTGCTGCTACTACTGCTACTACTACTGCTATTACTAGTAGTCCAGGGAATGGCAAATACTACTACTACTATCACTACTACTGCTGCTGCTGCTACTACTACTGCTCCTTCTACTGCAACTACTAGTAGTCCAGTCCTTGGCAAATACTACTACTATGACTATGACTGCTGCTAATGCTACCACTGCTACTACTACTAATCCTGTCCGTGGCAAATGCTACTCTATTACTACTACTGCTGCAGCAGCGGCTACTGCTACTACTAATATCAATACTACGAGCCCAGTGCATGGCAAGTCTACCTCTACTGTTACTATTGCTGCTACTGCTACTACTACATCTTACCCAGTGCATGGCAGATACTACTTCTATTACCACTGCTGCTGCTACCTCTACTGCTGCTGCAGCTACATCTACTGCTGCTGCTATTACTATTACTACTTCTACTACTAGCACAGTGCGTGGCAAATAGTACTAATATTACTACTACCGCTGCTGCTGTTGCTATGACTTCTAGTACTACTGCTACTACTAGTAATCCAGTGTGTCGCAAATACTATTCATACTACTACTGCTGCTGTTGCTACTACTACTATCAATACTACTAGCCCAGTGCATGGCCAATATACTACTACTACTGCTATAGCTGCTACTGCTACTACTACTAGTGGCCCACTGCAGGGCATATCTGCTGCTACTCTTACTGCTGCTTATGCCATTTCTATTCCTGGTGCTACCTCTACTACTGCTGCTACTACTAGTAGTCTAGTGCATGGCAAATACTACTATTACTACTACTTCTGCTGCTGCTACTACTGCTACTACTAGTATCAATACTACTATCCCAGTGCATGGCAAATCTACTAGTACTACACCTATTAGTGCTAATGCTAATACTGCTACTTGCACACTGCAGGGCCAATCTGCTGCTACTACTACCGACGTTGCTGCTAATTCTACTTCTGCTGCTACCAATACAACTACTACTCCTAGTACCCCAGTGCATTTCAAATACTACCAATATTACCAGTACTGTTGCTACTACTACTGCTGCTGCTACTAGTACTATTACTAGCCCAGTCCATGCCAAATACTACGACTATTACCACTGCTGCTACTTCTGCTACTATTACTGCTCTTGCTCTTACGACTACTTCTGCTACTACTACTGCTACCGCTTCTAATTCTACTGTTGCTGCTACTACTACTAGCCCAGGGCATGGCAAATACTACTACTATTATTACTACTGCTGCTGCTGCTACTACTTCTACTAGTACTTCTATTACTTGTAGTCTAGTGCATGGGAAATACTACTTCTATTACTACTCCTGCTGCTGCTGCTAATACTGCTACTACTACTCCCAATACTACTAGCTTAGTGCATGGGAAATCTTCTACTACTACTGCTGTATCTGCTACCGCTACTACTACTACTACTGGCCAGCTCCAGGGCAAATCTGCTGCTACTACTTCTGTTGCTGCTGCCACTTCTACTGCTCTTGCTACAACTACTACTACTGCTACTACTAGTAGTCCAGTGTATGGTAAATCCTAATACTACTAGTACTACTGCTGATGCAGCTTCTAGTGTTACTGCTACTACTGCTACTACTGCTAGTCCAGTGTATTGCAAATATAATTCTATTACTACTACTGCTGATGCTGCTACTACTGCTACTACTAATATCAATAGTACCAGCCAATTTCATGGCAAACCTACTACTACTCTTGCTATTGCTGCTGCTGCTACTACTACTGCTAACCCAGTGCATGGCAGATGCTACTACTATTACCACTACTGCTGCTGCTGCTGCTACTACTGCTGCCAATAGTAGTCCAGTGCGTGGCAAATACTACTAATATTACCACTACTGCCGCTGCTACTACTTCTACTACTACTATGAATATTACTAGCCCATTGCAAGGCAAATCTACTATTTCTACTTCTATTCCTAACACTTTTACTACTACTACTGGCCCAGTGCAGGGAAAATCTGCTGCTACTTCTAGTGCTGCCCCTGCCACTTCTATTGCTGCTGCTACAGCTACTACTATTACAACTATTGACTAGTGCATCAACAATACTACTACTATTAATATTACTGCTGCTTCTGGTGCTACTACTGCTACTACTATTTGTCCAGTAAATGGCAAATACTACTACTCTTACTACTGCTTCTGATGCTGTTACTACTGCTACTGCTACCATCAATACTACTAGCCCAATCTATTACTCCTACTGCTATTGCTGCTTCTTGTCCTACTACTACTGCCAACTGCAGTGCAAGTTAGCTGCTACTACTACTGTTGCTGCTGTCACATCTACTGATGCTGATCCCACTACTACTACTACGACGACTAGTCCAGTGCATGGCAAATACTACTACAATTACCACTACTGGTTCTACTACAGCAGCTGCTATTTCTACTGCTGCTGCTACTACTAGCGTACTACTAGCCCAGTGCATGGCAAATGGTACTACTATTATTACTACTGCTGCTTCTGCTACTACTACTGCTAGTACTAGCAGTCCAGTGCATTTAAAATTCTACTACTATTTCTATTACTGCTGCTGCTACTACTGATGCTCCTACTACTGCTACTACTAGTAATCCAGTGCATGGCAAATATTATTAATAGTAATACTGCTGCTGCTGCTACTACTACTATAAATACTACTAGCCCAGTGCATGTCAAATATACTACTAATACTGCTATTCCTGCTTCCGCTACTATTACTACTGGCCCACTGCAGGGCAAATCTTCTGCTACTACTACTGCTTCTGCTGTCCGTTCTACTGCTGCTGCTTCCACTACTACTACAACTTCTACTAGTAGCCCAGCGCATGGCCAATACTACTACTATGATGATTACTGCTGCTACTACTAGTACTGCTGATGCTAATTTGATTGCTGCTGCTACTACTACTACTATTAGTTCAGTGTATGTCAAATACTAGTACTATTACTACTACCGCAGCTGCTGCTACTTCTGATACTACTTCTGCTACTACAGGTAGTGCAGTGAATGGCAAATACTATTAATACTACTGCTCAGGCTGCTGCTACTACTGCTACTACTACTGCTACTACTACTAGCACTGTTGCTGCTAATTCTACTGATGCTGCTGCTCTATGTGCTGCTACTACTACTACTAGTCAATGCATGGCAAATACTACTACTATTACTGCTTCTGCTGCTACTACTTCTGCTACTACTGCTACTATTAGTAGTCCAGTGTATATCAAATACTACTAGTATCACCACGACTGCTGCTACTACTTCGACTGCCGCTGCTACTTCTCCTGCTGCTCGTATTACTACAGCTACTACTAGCCCAGTGCGTGGTAAATACTACTACTATTACTACCACTGCTGCTTCTGCAGCTACTATTGCTACTACTACAAGTCCAGTGCATTGCAAACACATTGCTATTACTAGTAGTGCATTGCATTTAAAATACTACTATAATTACTACGTCTGCTGCTACTACTGTTACTACTAGTAGTACAGTGCATGGTAAATACAACTACAATTAATACTAATGCTGCTGCTGCTACCACTGCTACTACTAGTAGTAAATTGCATGGCAAATACAACTAATATTACTACAACTGCTGTTGCTACTACTGCTACTACTAATATGAATACCACTAGGCCAGAGCATGGCAAATCTACTACTACAATTGCTATTGCTGCTACTGCTACTACTACTACTTACCCAGGGCGTGCCAAATACAACTACTGTTACCACTACTGCTGCTACTACTGCTGCAACTACTACTGCTACTGTTTCTAATTCTACTGCTTTTACTACTACTACTACTACTACTACTATCCCAGGGCACGGCAAATAATACTACTATTATTACTACTGCTGCTGCTGCTGCTACTACGGCTACTACTGCTATCAATACTACTAGCCAGTGCATGGCAAGTCTACTACTACTACTGCTATTGCTGCTACTTCCACTCCTACTACTGGCCAACTGCCAGGCAAATCTTCTACCACTTCTGCTGCTGCAATCACTGGTACTACTACAAATACTAGCCTATTGCATATCAAATACTACTAGTATTAACACTACTGCTGCTACTCCTCCTACTGCTGCTACGACTACTACTGCTGCTACTTTTTCTCTTAGTAGCCCAGTGCATGGAATATAGTACTTCTATAACTATGCTTATGTCTGCAGTTTATATTACTGCTACTACAACTGCTACTCCTAGTAGACCAGTGCATGGCAAATACTACTACTACTACTACTTCTGCTGCTGCTGATACTACTGCTACTACTTCTGCTAGTACTAGTAGTCCAGTGCATGGCAAATACTACAACTATTACTACTACTGCTGCTGCTGATACTACTGCTACTACTACCATCAATACTACTAGCTCAGTGCATGGCAAATCTACTACTACTACTGCTATTGCTGCTACTTCCACTCCTACTACTGGCCCACTGCCAGGCAAATCTTCTACCACTTCTACTGCTGGTGCAACCACTAGCACTACTACAAATACTAGCCTATTGCATTGCAAATATTACTACTATTAACACTACTGCTGCTACTCCCACTACTGCTGCTACTCCTACTACTGCTGCTACTTGTACCCTTAGTAGCTCAGTGCATGGAGAATACTACTTGTATAACTACTCCTGTGTCTACTGTTTCTATTACTGCTACCACTGCAGCTACTACTAGTAGACCATTGCATGGCAAATACTACTACTATTACTACTGCTGCTGCTGCTGATACTTCTGCTACTACTTCTGCTAGTACTAGTAGTCCAGTGCATGGCAAATACTACTTCTATTATTACTACTGCTGCTACTGCTACTACTATCCATCCTACTAGCTCAGTGCATGGCAAATCTACTACTAGTACTTCTATTGCTACTACTGCTACTACTCCTAATGTCACACTGCAGGGCAACTCTGGTGCTACTACTACTGCTGCTGCGGTCAATTCTAATGCTGTTGCTCCCATTATTACTACTGCTACTACTAGTAGTCCAGTGCATGGCAAATACTACTACTATTACCACAACTGCTTCTACTACTACTGCTGCTGCTATTTCTACTACTACTACTAGTCCAGTGCATGGCAAACACTAGTGCTATTACTAATACTGCTGCTGCTGCTCCTCCTACTTCTACTATTACTGCTACTACTAGCAGTCCTTTGCATTGTAAATACTACTACTATTACTACTACTGCTGCTAGTACGGCTACTACAATGATCTATAATACTAACCCAGTGCATGACAAATCTACTATTCCTACTTCTATTGCGGCTACTGCTACTACTACTGCTAGACCAGTGCATGGCAGATACTACTACTATTACCACTATTGCTTCTACTTCTAGTACTGCTGCTTCTACTACGTCTGCTGCTTCTTCTACAGCTGCTGCTGCTACTACTACTCATCCTAGCTCTGTTCGTGGAAAATACTGCTACTACAACTGATGCTGATGCTGCTGCTACTACTGCCACTACTAATACCAATACTACTCGACCAGTGCATGGTAAATCTACTACTACCCTTGCTAGTGCTGTGACTGCTCCTACTAGTAGCAGCCCAGTGAATAGCAAATACTACTACTATTACCACTACTGCTGCTGCTATTACTACTGCAGCAACTAGTAGTGCTGCTGCTGCTGCTGCTACTACTACTATCTCCGTGCATGGCAAATACTTCTACTATTACTACTACTGCTGCTGCTGCTGCTACTACTACTACTACTCCTGCTACTGATAGTAGTGCAGTGCATGGCAAGTACTACTACTGTTTCTACTACTGCTGCTGCCACTTTTATTGCTGTCACTACCACTACTGCTACTACTAGTACTCCAGTGTATGGCAAATACTGCTTCTATTACTACTACTGCTGCCGTTGCTGCTACTGCTACTACTACTGCTACAACTTGCACCCAGTAAATTGCAAACATTACAACTATTACTTCTACTGCTGCTGCTGCTTCTACTGATACTACTGCTACTGCTTCTACTTCTCCTGCTGCTGCTTCTACTACTACCACTACTAGTCCCAGTGCAAGGTAAATAATACGATTATTACGACTACTGCTGCTTCTGCTAGTACTGCTGCTACTACTGCTACTACTGGTAGTCCAGTGCATGAAAAATACTCTTACTACTACTGCTGCAGCTGCTGCTACTACTGCTGCTACTACTGCTACTACTAGTGATCCAGTGCATGGCAAATACAACAAATATTACTACTACTGATGTTGCCTCTACTACTGCTAATACTACTATCAATGCTACTAGCCAGTGCATGGCAAATATACTACTACTGCTGCTATTGCTGCTACTTCCACTACTACTACTGGCCCACTGCTGGGCAAATCATCTGCCACTTCTACTGCTGCTGCTGCTACAACTACTACTACTACTACTACTACTAGCCCATTGCATCTCAAATACTACTACTATTACCACTACTGCTGTTAGTCCTACTACTCCTGCTAGTCCTATTACTGCTGCTACTTGTACTATTACTATCCCAGTGCACGGAATGTACTACTAGTAAAGCTACTCCTACGTCTGCTTTTTCTACTACTGCTTCTGCTACTGCTACTACTAGTAGACCAGTGTGTGGCAAATACTACTACTATTACTACTACTGCTGCTGCTGCTACTACTGCTACTACTACTGCTATTACTAGTAGTCCAGGGAATGGCAAATACTACTACTACTATCACTACTACTGCTGCTGCTGCTACTACTACTGCTCCTTCTACTGCAACTACTAGTAGTCCAGTCCTTGGCAAATACTACTACTATGACTATGACTGCTGCTAATGCTACCACTGCTACTACTACTAATCCTGTCCGTGGCAAATGCTACTCTATTACTACTACTGCTGCAGCAGCGGCTACTGCTACTACTAATATCAATACTACGAGTCCAGTGCGTGGCAAGTCTACCTCTACTGTTACTATTGCTGCTACTGCTACTACTACTTCTTACCCAGTGCATGGCAGATACTACTTCTATTACCACTGCTGCTGCTACCTCTACTGCTGCTGCTGCTATTACTATTACTACTTCTACTACTAGCACAGTGCGTGGCAAATAGTACTAGGATTACTACTACCGCTGCTGCTGTTGCTATGACTTCTAGTACTACTGCTACTACTAGTAATCCAGTGTGTCGCAAATACTATTCATACTACTACTGCTGCTGTTGCTACTACTACTATCAATACTACTAGCCCAGTGCATGGCCAATATACTACTACTACTGCTATAGCTGCTACTGCTACTACTACTAGTGGCCCACTGCAGGGCATATCTGCTGCTACTCTTACTGCTGCTTATGCCATTTCTATTCCTGGTGCTACCTCTACTACTGCTGCTACTACTAGTAGTCTAGTGCATGGCAAATACTACTATTACTACTACTTCTGCTGCTGCTACTACTGCTACTACTAGTATCAATACTACTATCCCAGTGCATGGCAAATCTACTAGTACTACACCTATTAGTGCTAATGCTAATACTGCTACTTGCACACTGCAGGGCCAATCTGCTGCTACTACTACTGACGTTGCTGCTAATTCTACTTCTGCTGCTACCAATACAACTACTACTCCTAGTACCCCAGTGCATTCAAATACTACCAATATTACCAGTACTGTTGCTACTACTACTGCTGCTGCTACTAGTACTATTACTAGCCCAGTCCATGCCAAATACTACGACTATTACCACTGCTGCTACTTCTGCTACTATTACTGCTCTTGCTCTTACGACTACTTCTGCTACTACTACTGCTACCGCTTCTAATTCTACTGTTGCTGCTACTACTACTAGCCCAGGGCATGGCAAATACTACTACTATTATTACTACTGCTGCTGCTGCTACTACTTCTACTAGTACTTCTATTACTTGTAGTCTAGTGCATGGGAAATACTACTTCTATTACTACTCCTGTTGCTGCTGCTAATACTGCTACTACTACTCCCAATACTACTAGCTTAGTGCATGGGAAATCTGCTACTACTACTGCTGTATCTGCTACCGCTACTACTACTACTACTGGCCAGCTCCAGGGCAAATCTGCTGCTACTACTTCTGTTGCTGCTGCCACTTCTACTGCTCTTGCTACAACTACTACTACTGCTACTACTAGTAGTCCAGTGTATGGTAAATCCTAATACTACTAGTACTACTGCTGATGCAGCTTCTAGTGTTACTGCTACTACTGCTACTACTGCTAGTCCAGTGTATTGCAAATATAATTCTATTACTACTACTGCTGATGCTGCTACTACTGCTACTACTAATATCAATAGTACCAGCCAATTTCATGGCAAACCTACTACTACTCTTGCTATTGCTGCTGCTGCTACTACTACTGCTAACCCAGTGCATGGCAGATGCTACTACTATTACCACTACTGCTGCTGCTGCTGCTACTACTGCTGCCAATAGTAGTCCAGTGCGTGGCAAATACTACTAATATTACCACTACTGCCGCTGCTACTACTTCTACTACTACTATGAATATTACTAGCCCATTGCAAGGCAAATCTACTATTTCTACTGCTATTCCTAACACTTTTACTACTACTACTGGCCCAGTGCAGGGAAAATCTGCTGCTACTTCTAGTGCTGCCCCTGCCACTTCTATTGCTGCTGCTACAGCTACTACTATTACAACTATTGACTAGTGCATCAACAATACTACTACTATTAATATTACTGCTGCTTCTGGTGCTACTACTGCTACTACTATTTGTCCAGTAAATGGCAAATACTACTACTCTTACTACTGCTTCTGATGCTGTTACTACTGCTACTGCTACCATCAATACTACTAGCCCAATCTATTACTCCTACTGCTATTGCTGCTTCTTGTCCTACTACTACTGCCAACTGCAGTGCAAGTTAGCTGCTACTACTACTGTTGCTGCTGTCACATCTACTGATGCTGATCCCACTACTACTACGACGACGACTAGTCCAGTGCATGGCAAATACTACTACAATTACCACTACTGGTTCTACTACAGCAGCTGCTATTTCTACTGCTGCTGCTACTACTAGCGTACTACTAGCCCAGTGCATGGCAAATGGTACTACTATTATTACTACTGCTGCTTCTGCTACTACTACTGCTAGTACTAGCAGTCCAGTGCATTTAAAATTCTACTACTATTTCTATTACTGCTGCTGCTACTACTGATGCTCCTACTACTGCTACTACTAGTAATCCAGTGCATGGCAAATATTATTAATAGTAATACTGCTGCTGCTGCTACTACTACTATAAATACTACTAGCCCAGTGCATGTCAAATATACTACTAATACTGCTATTCCTGCTTCCGCTACTATTACTACTGGCCCACTGCAGGGCAAATCTTCTGCTACTACTACTGCTTCTGCTGTCCGTTCTACTGCTGCTGCTTCCACTACTACTACAACTTCTACTAGTAGCCCAGCGCATGGCCAATACTACTACTATGATGATTACTGCTGCTACTACTAGTACTGCTGATGCTAATTTGATTGCTGCTGCTACTACTACTACTATTAGTTCAGTGTATGTCAAATGCTAGTACTATTACTACTACCGCAGCTGCTGCTACTTCTGATACTACTTCTGCTACTACAGGTAGTGCAGTGAATGGCAAATACTATTAACACTACTGCTCAGGCTGCTGCTACTACTGCTACTACTACTGCTACTACTACTAGCACTGTTGCTGCTAATTCTACTGATGCTGCTGCTCTATGTGCTGCTTCTACTACTACTAGTCAATGCATGGCAAATACTACTACTATTACTGCTTCTGCTGCTACTACTTCTGCTACTACTGCTACTATTAGTAGTCCAGTGTATATCAAATACTACTAGTATCACCACGACTGCTGCTACTACTTCGACTGCCGCTGCTACTTCTCCTGCTGCTCGTATTACTACAGCTACTACTAGCCCAGTGCGTGGTAAATACTACTACTATTACTACCACTGCTGCTTCTGCAGCTACTATTGCTACTACTACAAGTCCAGTGCATTGCAAACACATTGCTATTACTAGTAGTGCATTGCATTTAAAATACTACTATAATTACTACGTCTGCTGCTACTACTGTTACTACTAGTAGTACAGTGCATGGTAAATACAACTACAATTAATACTAATGCTGCTGCTGCTACCACTGCTACTACTAGTAGTAAATTGCATGGCAAATACAACTAATATTACTACAACTGCTGTTGCTACTACTGCTACTACTAATATGAATACCACTAGGCCAGAGCATGGCAAATCTACTACTACAATTGCTATTGCTGCTACTGCTACTACTACTACTTACCCAGGGCGTGCCAAATACAACTACTGTTACCACTACTGCTGCTACTACTGCTGCAACTACTACTGCTACTGTTTCTAATTCTACTGCTTTTGCTACTACTACTACTACTACTATCCCAGGGCATGGCAAATAATACTACTATTATTACTACTGCTGCTGCTGCTGCTACTACGGCTACTACTGCTATCAATACTACTAGCCAGTGCATGGCAAGTCTACTACTACTACTGCTATTGCTGCTACTTCCACTCCTACTACTGGCCAACTGCCAGGCAAATCTTCTACCACTTCTGCTGCTGCGATCACTGGTACTACTACAAATACTAGCCTATTGCATATCAAATACTACTAGTATTAACACTACTGCTGCTACTCCTCCTACTGCTGCTACGACTACTACTGCTGCTACTTTTTCTCTTAGTAGCCCAGTGCATGGAATATAGTACTTCTATAACTACGCTTATGTCTGCAGTTTATATTACTGCTACTACAACTGCTACTCCTAGTAGACCAGTGCATGGCAAATACTACTACTACTACTACTTCTGCTGCTGCTGATACTACTGCTACTACTTCTGCTAGTACTAGTAGTCCAGTGCATGGCAAATACTACAACTATTACTACTACTGCTGCTGCTGATACTACTGCTACTACTACCATCAATACTACTAGCTCAGTGCATGGCAAATCTACTACTACTACTGCTATTGCTGCTACTTCCACTCCTACTACTGGCCCACTGCCAGGCAAATCTTCTACCACTTCTACTGCTGGTGCGACCACTAGTACTACTACAAATACTAGCCTATTGCATTGCAAATACTACTACTATTAACACTACTGCTGCTACTCCCACTACTGCTGCTACTCCTACTACTGCTGCTACTTGTACCCTTAGTAGCTCAGTGCATGGAGAATACTACTTGTATAACTACTCCTGTGTCTACTGTTTCTATTACTGCTACCACTGCAGCTACTACTAGTAGACCATTGCATGGCAAATACTACTACTATTACTACTGCTGCTGCTGCTGATACTTCTGCTACTACTTCTGCTAGTACTAGTAGTCCAGTGCATGGCAAATACTACTTCTATTATTACTACTGCTGCTACTGCTACTACTATCCATCCTACTAGCTCAGTGCATGGCAAATCTACTACTAGTACTTCTATTGCTACTACTGCTACTACTCCTAATGTCACACTGCAGGGCAACTCTGGTGCTACTACTACTGCTGCTGCGGTCAATTCTAATGCTGTTGCTCCCATTATTACTACTGCTACTACTAGTAGTCCAGTGCATGGCAAATACTACTACTATTACCACAACTGCTGCTACTACTACTGCTGCTGCTATTTCTACTACTACTACTAGTCCAGTGCATGGCAAACACTAGTGCTATTACTAATACTGCTGCTGCTGCTCCTCCTACTTCTACTATTACTGCTACTACTAGCAGTCCTTTGCATTGTAAATACTACTACTATTACTACTACTGCTGCTAGTACGGCTACTACAATGATCTATAATACTAACCCAGTGCATGACAAATCTACTATTCCTACTTCTATTGCGGCTACTGCTACTACTACTGCTAGACCAGTGCATGGCAGATACTACTACTATTACCACTATTGCTTCTACTTCTAGTACTGCTGCTTCTACTACGTCTGCTGCTTCTTCTACAGCTGCTGCTGCTACTACTACTCATCCTAGCTCTGTTCGTGGAAAATACTGCTACTACAACTGATGCTGATGCTGCTGCTACTACTGCCACTACTAATACCAATACTACTCGACCAGTGCATGGTAAATCTACTACTACCCTTGCTAGTGCTGTGACTGCTCCTACTAGTAGCAGCCCAGTGAATAGCAAATACTACTACTATTACCACTACTGCTGCTGCTATTACTACTGCAGCAACTAGTAGTGCTGCTGCTGCTGCTGCTACTACTACTATCTCCGTGCATGGCAAATACTTCTACTATTACTACTACTGCTGCTGCTGCTGCTACTACTACTACTACTCCTGCTACTGATAGTAGTGCAGTGCATGGCAAGTACTACTACTGTTTCTACTACTGCTGCTGCCACTTTTATTGCTGTCACTACCACTACTGCTACTACTAGTACTCCAGTGTATGGCAAATACTGCTTCTATTACTACTACTGCTGCCGTTGCTGCTACTGCTACTACTACTGCTACAACTTGCACCCAGTACATTGCAAACATTACAACTATTACTTCTACTGCTGCTGCTGCTTCTACTGATACTACTGCTACTGCTTCTACTTCTCCTGCTGCTGCTTCTACTACTACCACTACTAGTCCCAGTGCAAGGTAAATAACACGATTATTACGACTACTGCTGCTTCTGCTAGTACTGCTGCTACTACTGCTACTACTGGTAGTCCAGTGCATGAAAAATACTATTACTACTACTGCTGCAGCTGCTGCTACTACTGCTGCTACTACTGCTACTACTAGTGATCCAGTGCATGGCAAATACAACAAATATTACTACTACTGATGTTGCCTCTACTACTGCTAATACTACTATCAATGCTACTAGCCAGTGCATGGCAAATATACTACTACTGCTGCTATTGCTGCTACTTCCACTACTACTACTGGCCCACTGCTGGGCAAATCATCTGCCACTTCTACTGCTGCTGCTGCTACAACTACTACTACTACTACTACTACTACTAGCCCACTGCATCTCAAATACTACTACTATTACCACTACTGCTGTTAGTCCTACTACTGCTGCTAGTCCTATTACAGCTGCTACTTGTACTATTACTATCCCAGTGCACGGAATGTACTACTAGTAAAGCTACTCCTACGTCTGCTTTTTCTACTACTGCTTCTGCTACTGCTACTACTAGTAGACCAGTGTGTGGCAAATACTACTACTATTACTACTACTGCTGCTGCTGCTACTACTGCTACTACTACTGCTATTACTACTAGTCCAGGGAATGGCAAATACTACTACTACTATCACTACTACTGCTGCTGCTGCTACTACTACTGCTCCTTCTACTGCAACTACTAGTAGTCCAGTCCTTGGCAAATACTACTACTATGACTATGACTGCTGCTAATGCTACCACTGCTACTACTACTAATCCTGTCCGTGGCAAATGCTACTCTATTACTACTACTGCTGCAGCAGCGGCTACTGCTACTACTAATATCAATACTACGAGCCCTGTGCGTGGCAAGTCTACCTCTACTGTTACTATTGCTGCTACTGCTACTACTACTTCTTACCCAGTGCATGGCAGATACTACTTCTATTACCACTGCTGCTGCTACCTCTACTGCTGCTGCTGCTATTACTATTACTACTTCTACTACTAGCACAGTGCGTGGCAAATAGTACTAGGATTACTACTACCGCTGCTGCTGTTGCTATGACTTCTAGTACTACTGCTACTACTAGTAATCCAGTGTGTCACAAATACTATTCATACTCCTACTGCTGCTGTTGCTACTACTACTATCAATACTACTAGCCCAGTGCATGGCCAATATACTACTACTACTGCTATAGCTGCTACTCCTACTACTACTAGTGGCCCACTGCAGGGCAAATCTGCTGCTACTCTTACTGCTGCTTATGCCACTTCTATTCCTGGTGCTACCTCTACTACTGCTGCTACTACTAGTAGTCTAGTGCATGGCAAATACTACTATTACTACTACTTCTGCTGCTGCTACTACTGCTACTACTAGTATCAATACTACTATCCCAGTGCATGGCAAATCTACTAGTACTACACCTATTAGTGCTAATGCTAATACTGCTACTTGCACACTGCAGGGCCAATCTGCTGCTACTTCTACCGACGTTGCTGCTAATTCTACTTCTGCTGCTACCAATACAACTACTACTCCTAGTACCCCAGTGCATTTCAAATACTACCAATATTACCAGTACTGTTGCTACTACTACTGCTGCTGCTACTAGTACTATTACTAGCCCAGTCCATGCCAAATACTACGACTATTACCACTGCTGCTACTTCTGCTACTATTACTGCTCTTGCTCTTACGACTACTTCTGCTACTACTACTGCTACCGCTTCTAATTCTACTGTTGCTGCTACTACTACTAGCCCAGGGCATGGCAAATACTACTACTATTATTACTACTGCTGCTGCTGCTACTACTTCTACTAGTACTTCTATTACTTGTAGTCTAGTGCATGGGAAATACTACTTCTATTACTACTCCTGCTGCTGCTGCTAATACTGCTACTACTACTCCCAATACTACTAGCTTAGTGCATGGGAAATCTGCTACTACTACTGCTGTATCTGCTACCGCTACTACTACTACTACTGGCCAGCTCCAGGGCAAATCTGCTGCTACTACTTCTGTTGCTGCTGCCACTTCTACTGCTCTTGCTACAACTACTACTACTGCTACTACTAGTAGTCCAGTGTATGGTAAATCCTAATACTACTGGTACTACTGCTGATGCAGCTTCTAGTGTTACTGCTACTACTGCTACTACTGCTAGTCCAGTGTATTGCAAATATTATTCTATTACTACTACTGCTGATGCTGCTACTACTGCTACTACTAATATCAATAGTACCAGCCAATTTCATGGCAAACCTACTACTACTCTTGCTATTGCTGCTGCTGCTACTACTACTGCTAAACCAGTGCATGGCAGATGCTACTACTATTACCACTACTGCTGCTGCTGCTGCTACTACTGCTGCTAATAGTAGTCCAGTGCGTGGCAAATACTACTAATATTACCACTACTGCCGCTGCTACTACTTCTACTACTACTATGAATATTACTAGCCCATTGCAAGGCAAATCTACTATTTCTACTGCTATTCCTAACACTTTTACTACTACTACTGGCCCAGTGCAGGGAAAATCTGCTGCTACTTCTAGTGCTGCCCCTGCCACTTCTATTGCTGCTGCTACAGCTACTACTATTACAACTATTGACTAGTGCATCAACAATACTACTACTATTAATATTACTGCTGCTTCTGGTGCTACTCCTGCTACTACTATTTGTCCAGTAAATGGCAAATACTACTACTCTTACTACTGCTTCTGATGCTGTTACTACTGCTACTGCTACCATCAATACTACTAGCCCAATCTATTACTCCTACTGCAATTGCTGCTTCTTGTCCTACTACTACTGCCAACTGCAGTGCAAGTTAGCTGCTACTACTACTGTTGCTGCTGTCACATCTACTGATGCTGATACCACTACTACTACTACGACGAATAGTCCACTGCATGGCAAATACTACTACAATTACCACTACTGGTTCTACTACAGCAGCTGCTATTTCTACTGCTGCTGCTACTACTAGCGTACTACTAGCCCAGTGCATGGCAAATGGTACTACTATTATTACTACTGCTGCTTCTGCTACTACTACTGCTAGTACTAGCAGTCCAGTGCATTTAAAATTCTACTACTATTTCTATTACTGCTGCTGCTACTACTGATGCTCCTACTACTGCTACTACTAGTAATCCAGTGCATGGCAAATATTATTAATAGTAATACTGCTGCTGCTGCTACTACTACTATAAATACTACTAGCCCAGTGCATGTCAAATATACTACTAATACTGCTATTCCTGCTTCCGCTACTATTACTACTGGCCCACTGCAGGGCAAATCTTCTGCTACTACTACTGCTTCTGCTGTCCGTTCTACTGCTGCTGCTTCCACTACTACTACAACTTCTACTAGTAGCCCAGCGCATGGCCAATACTACTACTATGATGATTACTGCTGCTACTACTAGTACTGCTGATGCTAATTTGATTGCTGCTGCTACTACTACTACTATTAGTTCAGTGTATGTCAAATACTAGTACTATTACTACTACCGCAGCTGCTGCTACTTCTGATACTACTTCTGCTACTACAGGTAGTGCAGTGAATGGCAAATACTATTAACACTACTGCTCAGGCTGCTGCTACTACTGCTACTACTACTGCTACTACTACTAGCACTGTTGCTGCTAATTCTACTGATGCTGCTGCTCTATGTGCTGCTACTACTACTACTAGTCAATGCATGGCAAATACTACTACTATTACTGCTTCTGCTGCTACTACTTCTGCTACTACTGCTACTATTAGTAGTCCAGTGTATATCAAATACTACTAGTATCACCACGACTGCTGCTACTACTTCGACTGCCGCTGCTACTTCTCCTGCTGCTCGTATTACTACAGCTACTACTAGCCCAGTGCGTGGTAAATACTACTACTATTACTACCACTGCTGCTTCTGCAGCTACTATTGCTACTACTACAAGTCCAGTGCATTGCAAACACATTGCTATTACTAGTAGTGCATTGCATTTAAAATACTACTATAATTACTACGTCTGCTGCTACTACTGTTACTACTAGTAGTACAGTGCATGGTAAATACAACTACAATTAATACTAATGCTGCTGCTGCTACCACTGCTACTACTAGTAGTAAATTGCATGGCAAATACAACTAATATTACTACAACTGCTGTTGCTACTACTGCTACTACTAATGTGAATACCACTAGGCCAGAGCATGGCAAATCTACTACTACAATTGCTATTGCTGCTACTGCTACTACTACTACTTACCCAGGGCGTACCAAATACAACTACTGTTACCACTACTGCTGCTACTACTGCTGCAACTACTACTGCTACTGTTTCTAATTCTACTGCTTTTGCTACTAATACTACTACTACTATCCCAGGGCATGGCAAATAATACTACTATTATTACTACTGCTGCTGCTGCTGCTACTACGGCTACTACTGCTATCAATACTACTAGCCAGTGCATGGCAAGTCTACTACTACTACTGCTATTGCTGCTACTTCCACTCCTACTACTGGCCAACTGCCAGGCAAATCTTCTACCACTTCTGCTGCTGCGATCACTGGTACTACTACAAATACTAGCCTATTGCATATCAAATACTACTAGTATTAACACTACTGCTGCTACTCCTCCTACTGCTGCTACGACTACTACTGCTGCTACTTTTTCTCTTAGTAGCCCAGTGCATGGAATATAGTACTTCTATAACTACGCTTATGTCTGCAGTTTATATTACTGCTACTACAACTGCTACTCCTAGTAGACCAGTGCATGGCAAATACTACTACTACTACTACTTCTGCTGCTGCTGATACTACTGCTACTACTTCTGCTAGTACTAGTAGTCCAGTGCATGGCAAATACTACAACTATTACTACTACTGCTGCTGCTGATACTACTGCTACTACTACCATCAATACTACTAGCTCAGTGCATGGCAAATCTACTACTACTACTGCTATTGCTGCTACTTCCACTCCTACTACTGGCCCACTGCCAGGCAAATCTTCTACCACTTCTACTGCTGGTGCGACCACTAGTACTACTACAAATACTAGCCTATTGCATTGCAAATACTACTACTATTAACACTACTACTGCTACTCCCACTACTGCTGCTACTCCTACTACTGCTGCTACTTGTACCCTTAGTAGCTCAGTGCATGGAGAATACTACTTGTATAACTACTCCTGTGTCTACTGTTTCTATTACTGCTACCACTGCAGCTACTACTAGTAGACCATTGCATGGCAAATACTACTACTATTACTACTGCTGCTGCTGCTGATTCTACTGCTACTACTTCTGCTAGTACTAGCAGTCCAGTGCATGGCAAATACTACTTCTATTATTACTACTGCTGCTACTGCTACTACTATCCATCCTACTAGCTCAGTGCATGGCAAATCTACTACTAGTACTTCTATTGCTACTACTGCTACTACTCCTAATGTCACACTGCAGGGCAACTCTGGTGCTACTACGACTGCTGCTGCGGTCAATTCTAATGCTATTGCTCCCATTATTACTACTGCTACTACTAGTAGTCCAGTGCATGGCAAATACTACTAATATTACTACTGCTGCTGCTGCTGATTCTACTGCTACTACTTCTGCTAGTACTAGCAGTCCAGTGCATGGCAAATACTACTTCTATTATTACTACTGCTGCTACTGCTACTACTATCCATCCTACTAGCTCAGTGCATGGCAAATCTAGTACTAGTACTTCTATTGCTACTACTGCTACTACACCTAATGTCACACTGCAGGGCAACTCTGGTGCTACTACTACTGCTGCTGCGGTCAATTCTAATGCTGTTGCTCCCATTATTACTACTGCTACTACTAGTAGTCCAGTGCATGGCAAATACTACTACTATTACCACAACTGCTGCTACTACTACTGCTGCTGCTATTTCTACTACTACTACTAGTCCAGTGCATGGCAAACACTAGTGCTATTACTAATACTGCTGCTGCTGCTCCTCCTACTTCTACTATTACTGCTACTACTAGCAGTCCTTTGCATTGCAAATACTACTAGTATTACTACTGCTGCTGCTAGTACTGCTACTACAATGATCTATAATACTAACCCAGTGCATGGCAAATCTACTATTACTACTTCTATTGCGGCTACTGCTACTACTACTGCTAGACCAGTGCATGGCAGATACTAGTACTATTACCACTATTGCTTCTACTTCTAGTACTGCTGCTTCTACTACGGCTGCTGCTTCTTCTACAGCTGCTGCTGCTACTACTACTCATCCTAGCCCTGTTCGTGGAAAATACTGCTACTATTACTACTACTGATGCTGCTGCTACTACTGCCACTACTAATACCAATACTACTCGACCAGTGCATGGTAAATCTACTACTACCCTTGCTAGTGCTGTGACTGCTCCTACTAGTAGCAGCCCAGTGAATAGCAAATACTACTACTATTACCACTACTGCTGCTGCTATTACTACTGCAGCAACTAGTAGTGCTGCTGCTGCTGCTGCTACAACTACTACTCCTGCTACTGATAGTAGTGCAGTGCATGGCAAGTACTACTACTGTTTCTACTACTGCTGCTGCCACTTTTATTGCTGTCACTACCACTACTGCTACTACTAGTACCCCAGTGTATGGCAAATACTGCTTCTATTAATACTACTGCTGCCGTTGCTGCTACTGCTACTACTACTGCTACAACTTGCACCCAGTAAATTGCAAACATTACAACTATTACTTCTACTGCTGCTGCTGCTTCTACTGATACTACTGCTACTGCTTCTACTTCTCCTGCTGCTGCTTCTACTACTACCACTACTAGTCCCAGTGCAAGGTAAATAATACGATTATTACGACTACTGCTGCTTCTGCTAATACTGCTGCTACTACTGCTACTACTGGTAGTCCAGTGCATGAAAAATACTATTACTACTACTGCTGCAGCTGCTGCTACTACTGCTGCTACTACTGCTACTACTAGTGATCCAGTGCATGGCAAATACAACAAATATTACTACTACTGATGTTGCCTCTACTACTGCTAATACTACTATCAATGCTACTAGCCAGTTCATGGCAAATATACTACTACTGCTGCTATTGCTGCTACTTCCACTACTACTACTGGCCCACTGCTGGGCAAATCATCTGCCACTTCTACTGCTGCTGCTGCTACAACTACTACTACTACTACTACTACTAGCCCATTGCATCTCAAATACTACTACTATTACCACTACTGCTGTTAGTCCTACTACTCCTGCTAGTCCTATTACTGCTGCTACTTGTACTATTACTATCCCAGTGCACGGAATGTACTACTAGTAAAGCTACTCCTACGTCTGCTTTTTCTACTACTGCTTCTGCTACTGCTACTACTAGTAGACCAGTGTGTGGCAAATACTACTACTATTACTACTACTGCTGCTGCTGCTACTACTGCTACTACTACTGCTATTACTAGTAGTCCAGGGAATGGCAAATACTACTACTACTATCACTACTACTGCTGCTGCTGCTACTACTACTGCTCCTTCTACTGCAACTACTAGTAGTCCAGTCCTTGGCAAATACTACTACTATGACTATGACTGCTGCTAATGCTACCACTGCTACTACTACTAATCCTGTCCGTGGCAAATGCTACTCTATTACTACTACTGCTGCAGCAGCGGCTACTGCTACTACTAATATCAATACTACGAGCCCAGTGCATGGCAAGTCTACCTCTACTGTTACTATTGCTGCTACTGCTACTACTACATCTTACCCAGTGCATGGCAGATACTACTTCTATTACCACTGCTGCTGCTACCTCTACTGCTGCTGCAGCTACATCTACTGCTGCTGCTATTACTATTACTACTTCTACTACTAGCACAGTGCGTGGCAAATAGTACTAATATTACTACTACCGCTGCTGCTGTTGCTATGACTTCTAGTACTACTGCTACTACTAGTAATCCAGTGTGTCGCAAATACTATTCATACTACTACTGCTGCTGTTGCTACTACTACTATCAATACTACTAGCCCAGTGCATGGCCAATATACTACTACTACTGCTATAGCTGCTACTGCTACTACTACTAGTGGCCCACTGCAGGGCATATCTGCTGCTACTCTTACTGCTGCTTATGCCATTTCTATTCCTGGTGCTACCTCTACTACTGCTGCTACTACTAGTAGTCTAGTGCATGGCAAATACTACTATTACTACTACTTCTGCTGCTGCTACTACTGCTACTACTAGTATCAATACTACTATCCCAGTGCATGGCAAATCTACTAGTACTACACATATTAGTGCTAATGCTAATACTGCTACTTGCACACTGCAGGGCCAATCTGCTGCTACTACTACCGACGTTGCTGCTAATTCTACTTCTGCTGCTACCAATACAACTACTACTCCTAGTACCCCAGTGCATTTCAAATACTACCAATATTACCAGTACTGTTGCTACTACTACTGCTGCTGCTACTAGTACTATTACTAGCCCAGTCCATGCCAAATACTACGACTATTACCACTGCTGCTACTTCTGCTACTATTACTGCTCTTGCTCTTACGACTACTTCTGCTACTACTACTGCTACCGCTTCTAATTCTACTGTTGCTGCTACTACTACTAGCCCAGGGCATGGCAAATACTACTACTATTATTACTACTGCTGCTGCTGCTACTACTTCTACTAGTACTTCTATTACTTGTAGTCTAGTGCATGGGAAATACTACTTCTATTACTACTCCTGCTGCTGCTGCTAATACTGCTACTACTACTCCCAATACTACTAGCTTAGTGCATGGGAAATCTGCTACTACTACTGCTGTATCTGCTACCGCTACTACTACTACTACTGGCCAGCTCCAGGGCAAATCTGCTGCTACTACTTCTGTTGCTGCTGCCACTTCTACTGCTCTTGCTACAACTACTACTACTGCTACTACTAGTAGTCCAGTGTATGGTAAATCCTAATACTACTAGTACTACTGCTGATGCAGCTTCTAGTGTTACTGCTACTACTGCTACTACTGCTAGTCCAGTGTATTGCAAATATAATTCTATTACTACTACTGCTGATGCTGCTACTACTGCTACTACTAATATCAATAGTACCAGCCAATTTCATGGCAAACCTACTACTACTCTTGCTATTGCTGCTGCTGCTACTACTACTGCTAACCCAGTGCATGGCAGATGCTACTACTATTACCACTACTGCTGCTGCTGCTGCTACTACTGCTGCCAATAGTAGTCCAGTGCGTGGCAAATACTACTAATATTACCACTACTGCCGCTGCTACTACTTCTACTACTACTATGAATATTACTAGCCCATTGCAAGGCAAATCTACTATTTCTACTTCTATTCCTAACACTTTTACTACTACTACTGGCCCAGTGCAGGGAAAATCTGCTGCTACTTCTAGTGCTGCCCCTGCCACTTCTATTGCTGCTGCTACAGCTACTACTATTACAACTATTGACTAGTGCATCAACAATACTACTACTATTAATATTACTGCTGCTTCTGGTGCTACTACTGCTACTACTATTTGTCCAGTAAATGGCAAATACTACTACTCTTACTACTGCTTCTGATGCTGTTACTACTGCTACTGCTACCATCAATACTACTAGCCCAATCTATTACTCCTACTGCTATTGCTGCTTCTTGTCCTACTACTACTGCCAACTGCAGTGCAAGTTAGCTGCTACTACTACTGTTGCTGCTGTCACATCTACTGATGCTGATCCCACTACTACTACTACGACGACTAGTCCAGTGCATGGCAAATACTACTACAATTACCACTACTGGTTCTACTACAGCAGCTGCTATTTCTACTGCTGCTGCTACTACTAGCGTACTACTAGCCCAGTGCATGGCAAATGGTACTACTATTATTACTACTGCTGCTTCTGCTACTACTACTGCTAGTACTAGCAGTCCAGTGCATTTAAAATTCTACTACTATTTCTATTACTGCTGCTGCTACTACTGATGCTCCTACTACTGCTACTACTAGTAATCCAGTGCATGGCAAATATTATTAATAGTAATACTGCTGCTGCTGCTACTACTACTATAAATACTACTAGCCCAGTGCATGTCAAATATACTACTAATACTGCTATTCCTGCTTCCGCTACTATTACTACTGGCCCACTGCAGGGCAAATCTTCTGCTACTACTACTGCTTCTGCTGTCCGTTCTACTGCTGCTGCTTCCACTACTACTACAACTTCTACTAGTAGCCCAGCGCATGGCCAATACTACTACTATGATGATTACTGCTGCTACTACTAGTACTGCTGATGCTAATTTGATTGCTGCTGCTACTACTACTACTATTAGTTCAGTGTATGTCAAATACTAGTACTATTACTACTACCGCAGCTGCTGCTACTTCTGATACTACTTCTGCTACTACAGGTAGTGCAGTGAATGGCAAATACTATTAATACTACTGCTCAGGCTGCTGCTACTACTGCTAATACTACTGCTACTACTACTAGCACTGTTGCTGCTAATTCTACTGATGCTGCTGCTCTATGTGCTGCTACTACTACTACTAGTCAATGCATGGCAAATACTACTACTATTACTGCTTCTGCTGCTACTACTTCTGCTACTACTGCTACTATTAGTAGTCCAGTGTATATCAAATACTACTAGTATCACCACGACTGCTGCTGCTCGTATTACTACAGCAACTACTAGCCCAGTGCGTGGTAAATACTACTATTACTACCACTGCTGCTTCTGCAGCTACTATTGCTACTACTACAAGTCCAGTGCATTGCAAACACATTGCTATTACTAGTAGTGCATTGCATTTAAAATACTACTATAATTACTACGTCTGCTGCTACTACTGTTACTACTAGTAGTACAGTGCATGGTAAATACAACTACAATTAATACTAATGCTGCTGCTGCTACCACTGCTACTACTAGTAGTAAATTGCATGGCAAATACAACTAATATTACTACAACTGCTGTTGCTACTACTGCTACTACTAATATGAATACCACTAGGCCAGAGCATGGCAAATCTACTACTACAATTGCTATTGCTGCTACTGCTACTACTACTACTTACCCAGGGCGTGCCAAATACAACTACTGTTACCACTACTGCTGCTACTACTGCTGCAACTACTACTGCTACTGTTTCTAATTCTACTGCTTTTGCTACTACTACTACTACTACTATCCCAGGGCACGGCAAATAATATTACTATTATTACTACTGCTGCTGCTGCTGCTACTACGGCTACTACTGCTATCAATACTACTAGCCAGTGCATGGCAAGTCTACTACTACTACTGCTATTGCTGCTACTTCCACTCCTACTACTGGCCAACTGCCAGGCAAATCTTCTACCACTTCTGCTGCTGCGATCACTGGTACTACTACAAATACTAGCCTATTGCATATCAAATACTACTAGTATTAACACTACTGCTGCTACTCCTCCTACTGCTGCTACGACTACTACTGCTGCTACTTTTTCTCTTAGTAGCCCAGTGCATGGAATATAGTACTTCTATAACTACGCTTATGTCTGCAGTTTATATTACTGCTACTACAACTGCTACTCCTAGTAGAGCAGTGCATGGCAAATACTACTACTACTACTACTTCTGCTGCTGCTGATACTACTGCTACTACTTCTGCTAGTACTAGTAGTCCAGTGCATGGCAAATACTACAACTATTACTACTACTGCTGCTGCTGATACTACTGCTACTACTACCATCAATACTACTAGCTCAGTGCATGGCAAATCTACTACTACTACTGCTATTGCTGCTACTTCCACTCCTACTACTGGCCCACTGCCAGGCAAATCTTCTACCACTTCTACTGCTGGTGCGACCACTAGTACTACTACAAATACTAGCCTATTGCATTGCAAATACTACTACTATTAACACTACTGCTGCTACTCCCACTACTGCTGCTACTCCTACTACTGCTGCTACTTGTACCCTTAGTAGCTCAGTGCATGGAGAATACTACTTGTATAACTACTCCTGTGTCTACTGTTTCTATTACTGCTACCACTGCAGCTACTACTAGTAGACCATTGCATGGCAAATACTACTACTATTACTACTGCTGCTGCTGCTGATACTTCTGCTACTACTTCTGCTAGTACTAGTAGTCCAGTGCATGGCAAATACTACTTCTCTTATTACTACTGCTGCTACTGCTACTACTATCCATCCTACTAGCTCAGTGCATGGCAAATCTACTACTAGTACTTCTATTGCTACTACTGCTACTACTCCTAATGTCACACTGCAGGGCAACTCTGGTGCTACTACTACTGCTGCTGCGGTCAATTCTAATGCTGTTGCTCCCATTATTACTACTGCTACTACTAGTAGTCCAGTGCATGGCAAATACTACTACTATTACCACAACTGCTGCTACTACTACTGCTGCTGCTATTTCTACTACTACTACTAGTCCAGTGCATGGCAAACACTAGTGCTATTACTAATACTGCTGCTGCTGCTCCTCCTACTTCTACTATTACTGCTACTACTAGCAGTCCTTTGCATTGTAAATACTACTACTATTACTACTACTGCTGCTAGTACGGCTACTACAATGATCTATAATACTAACCCAGTGCATGACAAATCTACTATTACTACTTCTATTGCGGCTACTGCTACTACTACTGCTAGACCAGTGCATGGCAGATACTACTACTATTACCACTATTGCTTCTACTTCTAGTACTGCTGCTTCTACTACGGCTGCTGCTTCTTCTACAGCTGCTGCTGCTACTACTACTCATCCTAGCTCTGTTCGTGGAAAATACTGCTACTACAACTGATGCTGATGCTGCTGCTACTACTGCCACTACTAATACCAATACTACTCGACCAGTGCATGGTAAATCTACTACTACCCTTGCTAGTGCTGCGACTGCTCCTACTAGTAGCAGCCCAGTGAATAGCAAATACTACTACTATTACCACTACTGCTGCTGCTATTACTACTGCAGCAACTAGTAGTGCTGCTGCTGCTGCTGCTACTACTACTATCTCCGTGCATGGCAAATACTTCTACTATTACTACTACTGCTGCTGCTGCTGCTACTACTACTACTACTCCTGCTACTGATAGTAGTGCAGTGCATGGCAAGTACTACTACTGTTTCTACTACTGCTGCTGCCACTTTTATTGCTGTCACTACCACTACTGCTACTACTAGTACTCCAGTGTATGGCAAATACTGCTTCTATTACTACTACTGCTGCCGTTGCTGCTACTGCTACTACTACTGCTACAACTTGCACCCAGTAAATTGCAAACATTACAACTATTACTTCTACTGCTGCTGCTGCTTCTACTGATACTACTGCTACTGCTTCTACTTCTCCTGCTGCTGCTTCTACTACTACCACTACTAGTCCCAGTGCAAGGTAAATAATACGATTATTACGACTACTGCTGCTTCTGCTAGTACTGCTGCTACTACTGCTACTACTGGTAGTCCAGTGCATGAAAAATACTATTACTACTACTGCTGCAGCTGCTGCTACTACTGCTGCTACTACTGCTACTACTAGTGATCCAGTGCATGGCAAATACAACAAATATTACTACTACTGATGTTGCCTCTACTACTGCTAATACTACTATCAATGCTACTAGCCAGTGCATGGCAAATATACTACTACTGCTGCTATTGCTGCTACTTCCACTACTACTACTGGCCCACTGCTGGGCAAATCATCTGCCACTTCTACTGCTGCTGCTGCTACAACTACTACTACTACTACTACTACTAGCCCATTGCATCTCAAATACTACTACTATTACCACTACTGCTGTTAGTCCTACTACTGCTGCTAGTCCTATTACAGCCGCTACTTGTACTACTACTATCCCAGTGCACGGAATGTACTACTAGTAAAGCGACTCCTACGTCTGCTTTTTCTACTACTGCTTCTGCTACTGCTACTACTAGTAGACCAGTGTGTGGCAAATACTACTACTATTACTACTACTGCTGCTGCTGCTACTACTGCTACTACTACTGCTATTACTAGTAGTCCAGGGAATGGCAAATACTACTACTACTATCACTACTACTGCTGCTGCTGCTACTACTACTGCTCCTTCTACTGCAACTACTAGTAGTCCAGTCCTTGGCAAATACTACTACTATGACTATGACTGCTGCTAATGCTACCACTGCTACTACTACTAATCCTGTCCGTGGCAAATGCTACTCTATTACTACTACTGCTGCAGCAGCGGCTACTGCTACTACTAATATCAATACTACGAGCCCAGTGCATGGCAAGTCTACCTCTACTGTTACTATTGCTGCTACTGCTACTACTACTTCTTACCCAGTGCATGGCAGATACTACTTCTATTACCACTGCTGCTGCTACCTCTACTGCTGCTGCAGCTACATCTACTGCTGCTGCTATTACTATTACTACTTCTACTACTAGCACAGTGCGTGGCAAATAGTACTAGGATTACTACTACCGCTGCTGCTGTTGCTATGACTTCTAGTACTACTGCTACTACTAGTAATCCAGTGTGTCACAAATACTATTCATACTACTACTGCTGCTGTTGCTACTACTACTATCAATACTACTAGCCCAGTTCATGGCCAATATACTACTACTACTGCTATAGCTGCTACTGCTACTACTACTAGTGGCCCACTGCAGGGCAAATCTGCTGCTACTCTTACTGCTGCTTATGCCACTTCTATTCCTGGTGCTACCTCTACTACTGCTGCTACTACTAGTAGTCTAGTGCATGGCAAATACTACTATTACTACTACTTCTGCTGCTGCTACTACTGCTACTACTAGTATCAATACTACTATCCCAGTGCATGGCAAATCTACTAGTACTACACCTATTAGTGCTAATGCTAATACTGCTACTTGCACACTGCAGGGCCAATCTGCTGCTACTACTACCGACGTTGCTGCTAATTCTACTTCTGCTGCTACCAATACAACTACTACTCCTAGTACCCCAGTGCATTTCAAATACTACCAATATTACCAGTACTGTTGCTACTACTACTGCTGCTGCTACTAGTACTATTACTAGCCCAGTCCATGCCAAATACTACGACTATTACCACTGCTGCTACTTCTGCTACTATTACTGCTCTTGCTCTTACGACTACTTCTGCTACTACTACTGCTACCGCTTCTAATTCTACTGTTGCTGCTACTACTACTAGCCCAGGGCATGGCAAATACTACTACTATTATTACTACTGCTGCTGCTGCTACTACTTCTACTAGTACTTCTATTACTTGTAGTCTAGTGCATGGGAAATACTACTTCTATTACTACTCCTGCTGCTGCTGCTACTACTGCTACTACTACTCCCAATACTACTAGCTTAGTGCATGGGAAATCTGCTACTACTACTGCTGTATCTGCTACCGCTACTACTACTACTACTGGCCAGCTCCAGGGCAAATCTGCTGCTACTACTTCTGTTGCTGCTGCCACTTCTACTGCTCTTGCTACAACTACTACTACTGCTACTACTAGTAGTCCAGTGTATGGTAAATCCTAATACTACTAGTACTACTGCTGATGCAGCTTCTAGTGTTACTGCTACTACTGCTACTACTGCTAGTCCAGTGTATTGCAAATATAATTCTATTACTACTACTGCTGATGCTGCTACTACTGCTACTACTAATATCAATAGTACCAGCCAATTTCATGGCAAACCTACTACTACTCTTGCTATTGCTGCTGCTGCTACTACTACTGCTAAACCAGTGCATGGCAGATGCTACTACTATTACCACTACTGCTGCTGCTGCTGCTACTACTGCTGCTAATAGTAGTCCAGTGCGTTTCAAATACTACTAATATTACCACTACTGCCGCTGCTACTACTTCTACTACTACTATGAATATTACTAGCCCATTGCAAGGCAAATCTACTATTTCTACTTCTATTCCTAACACTTTTACTACTACTACTGGCCCAGTGCAGGGAAAATCTGCTGCTACTTCTAGTGCTGCCCCTGCCACTTCTATTGCTGCTGCTACAGCTACTACTATTACAACTATTGACTAGTGCATCAACAATACTACTACTATTAATATTACTGCTGCTTCTGGTGCTACTCCTGCTACTACTATTTGTCCAGTAAATGGCAAATACTACTACTCTTACTACTGCTTCTGATGCTGTTACTACTGCTACTGCTACCATCAATACTACTAGCCCAATCTATTACTCCTACTGCTATTGCTGCTTCTTGTCCTACTACTACTGCCAACTGCAGTGCAAGTTAGCTGCTACTACTACTGTTGCTGCTGTCACATCTACTGATGCTGATACCACTACTACTACTACGACGAATAGTCCACTGCATGGCAAATACTACTACAATTACCACTACTGGTTCTACTACAGCAGCTGCTATTTCTACTGCTGCTGCTACTACTAGCGTACTACTAGCCCAGTGCATGGCAAATGGTACTACTATTATTACTACTGCTGCTTCTGCTACTACTACTGCTAGTACTAGCAGTCCAGTGCATTTAAAATTCTACTACTATTTCTATTACTGCTGCTGCTACTACTGATGCTCCTACTACTGCTACTACTAGTAATCCAGTGCATGGCAAATATTATTAATAGTAATACTGCTGCTGCTGCTACTACTACTATAAATACTACTAGCCCAGTGCATGTCAAATATACTACTAATACTGCTATTCCTGCTTCCGCTACTATTACTACTGGCCCACTGCAGGGCAAATCTTCTGCTACTACTACTGCTTCTGCTGTCCGTTCTACTGCTGCTGCTTCCACTACTACTACAACTTCTACTAGTAGCCCAGCGCATGGCCAATACTACTACTATGATGATTACTGCTGCTACTACTAGTACTGCTGATGCTAATTTGATTGCTGCTGCTACTACTACTACTATTAGTTCAGTGTATGTCAAATACTAGTACTATTACTACTACCGCAGCTGCTGCTACTTCTGATACTACTTCTGCTACTACAGGTAGTGCAGTGAATGGCAAATACTATTAATACTACTGCTCAGGCTGCTGCTACTACTGCTACTACTACTGCTACTACTACTAGCACTGTTGCTGCTAATTCTACTGATGCTGCTGCTCTATGTGCTGCTACTACTACTACTAGTCAATGCATGGCAAATACTACTACTATTACTGCTTCTGCTGCTACTACTTCTGCTACTACTGCTACTATTAGTAGTCCAGTGTATATCAAATACTACTAGTATCACCACGACTGCTGCTACTACTTCGACTGCCGCTGCTACTTCTCCTGCTGCTCGTATTACTACAGCTACTACTAGCCCAGTGCGTGGTAAATACTACTACTATTACTACCACTGCTGCTTCTGCAGCTACTATTGCTACTACTACAAGTCCAGTGCATTGCAAACACATTGCTATTACTAGTAGTGCATTGCATTTAAAATACTACTATAATTACTACGTCTGCTGCTACTACTGTTACTACTAGTAGTACAGTGCATGGTAAATACAACTACAATTAATACTAATGCTGCTGCTGCTACCACTGCTACTACTAGTAGTAAATTGCATGGCAAATACAACTAATATTACTACAACTGCTGTTGCTACTACTGCTACTACTAATGTGAATACCACTAGGCCAGAGCATGGCAAATCTACTACTACAATTGCTATTGCTGCTACTGCTACTACTACTACTTACCCAGGGCGTACCAAATACAACTACTGTTACCACTACTGCTGCTACTACTGCTGCAACTACTACTGCTACTGTTTCTAATTCTACTGCTTTTGCTACTACTACTACTACTACTATCCCAGGGCATGGCAAATAATACTACTATTATTACTACTGCTGCTGCTGCTGCTACTACGGCTACTACTGCTATCAATACTACTAGCCAGTGCATGGCAAGTCTACTACTACTACTGCTATTGCTGCTACTTCCACTCCTACTACTGGCCAACTGCCAGGCAAATCTTCTACCACTTCTGCTGCTGCGATCACTGGTACTACTACAAATACTAGCCTATTGCATATCAAATACTACTAGTATTAACACTACTGCTGCTACTCCTCCTACTGCTGCTACGACTACTACTGCTGCTACTTTTTCTCTTAGTAGCCCAGTGCATGGAATATAGTACTTCTATAACTACGCTTATGTCTGCAGTTTATATTACTGCTACTACAACTGCTACTCCTAGTAGACCAGTGCATGGCAAATACTACTACTACTACTACTTCTGCTGCTGCTGATACTACTGCTACTACTTCTGCTAGTACTAGTAGTCCAGTGCATGGCAAATACTACAACTATTACTACTACTGCTGCTGCTGATACTACTGCTACTACTACCATCAATACTACTAGCTCAGTGCATGGCAAATCTACTACTACTACTGCTATTGCTGCTACTTCCACTCCTACTACTGGCCCACTGCCAGGCAAATCTTCTACCACTTCTACTGCTGGTGCGACCACTAGTACTACTACAAATACTAGCCTATTGCATTGCAAATACTACTACTATTAACACTACTGCTGCTACTCCCACTACTGCTGCTACTCCTACTACTGCTGCTACTTGTACCCTTAGTAGCTCAGTGCATGGAGAATACTACTTGTATAACTACTCCTGTGTCTACTGTTTCTATTACTGCTACCACTGCAGCTACTACTAGTAGACCATTGCATGGCAAATACTACTACTATTACTACTGCTGCTGCTGCTGATTCTACTGCTACTACTTCTGCTAGTACTAGCAGTCCAGTGCATGGCAAATACTACTTCTATTATTACTACTGCTGCTACTGCTACTACTATCCATCCTACTAGCTCAGTGCATGGCAAATCTACTACTAGTACTTCTATTGCTACTACTGCTACTACTCCTAATGTCACACTGCAGGGCAACTCTGGTGCTACTACGACTGCTGCTGCGGTCAATTCTAATGCTATTGCTCCCATTATTACTACTGCTACTACTAGTAGTCCAGTGCATGGCAAATACTACTAATATTACTACTGCTGCTGCTGCTGATTCTACTGCTACTACTTCTGCTAGTACTAGCAGTCCAGTGCATGGCAAATACTACTTCTATTATTACTACTGCTGCTACTGCTACTACTATCCATCCTACTAGCTCAGTGCATGGCAAATCTAGTACTAGTACTTCTATTGCTACTACTGCTACTACACCTAATGTCACACTGCAGGGCAACTCTGGTGCTACTACTACTGCTGCTGCGGTCAATTCTAATGCTGTTGCTCCCATTATTACTACTGCTACTACTAGTAGTCCAGTGCATGGCAAATACTACTACTATTACCACAACTGCTGCTACTACTACTGCTGCTGCTATTTCTACTACTACTACTAGTCCAGTGCATGGCAAACACTAGTGCTATTACTAATACTGCTGCTGCTGCTCCTCCTACTTCTACTATTACTGCTACTACTAGCAGTCCTTTGCATTGCAAATACTACTAGTATTACTACTGCTGCTGCTAGTACTGCTACTACAATGATCTATAATACTAACCCAGTGCATGGCAAATCTACTATTACTACTTCTATTGCGGCTACTGCTACTACTACTGCTAGACCAGTGCATGGCAGATACTACTACTATTACCACTATTGCTTCTACTTCTAGTACTGCTGCTTCTACTACGGCTGCTGCTTCTTCTACAGCTGCTGCTGCTACTACTACTCATCCTAGCCCTGTTCGTGGAAAATACTGCTACTATTACTACTACTGATGCTGCTGCTACTACTGCCACTACTAATACCAATACTACTCGACCAGTGCATGGTAAATCTACTACTACCCTTGCTAGTGCTGTGACTGCTCCTACTAGTAGCAGCCCAGTGAATAGCAAATACTACTACTATTACCACTACTGCTGCTGCTATTACTACTGCAGCAACTAGTAGTGCTGCTGCTGCTGCTGCTACAACTACTATCTCCGTGCATGGCAAATACTTCTACTATTACTACTACTGCTGCTGCTGCTGCTACTACTACTACTCCTGCTACTGATAGTAGTGCAGTGCATGGCAAGTACTACTACTGTTTCTACTACTGCTGCTGCCACTTTTATTGCTGTCACTACCACTACTGCTACTACTAGTACCCCAGTGTATGGCAAATACTGCTTCTATTAATACTACTGCTGCCGTTGCTGCTACTGCTACTACTACTGCTACAACTTGCACCCAGTAAATTGCAAACATTACAACTATTACTTCTACTGCTGCTGCTGCTTCTACTGATACTACTGCTACTGCTTCTACTTCTCCTGCTGCTGCTTCTACTACTACCACTACTAGTCCCAGTGCAAGGTAAATAATACGATTATTACGACTACTGCTGCTTCTGCTAATACTGCTGCTACTACTGCTACTACTGGTAGTCCAGTGCATGAAAAATACTATTACTACTACTGCTGCAGCTGCTGCTACTACTGCTGCTACTACTGCTACTACTAGTGATCCAGTGCATGGCAAATACAACAAATATTACTACTACTGATGTTGCCTCTACTACTGCTAATACTACTATCAATGCTACTAGCCAGTGCATGGCAAATATACTACTACTGCTGCTATTGCTGCTACTTCCACTACTACTACTGGCCCACTGCTGGGCAAATCATCTGCCACTTCTACTGCTGCTGCTGCTACAACTACTACTACTACTACTACTACTAGCCCATTGCATCTCAAATACTACTACTATTACCACTACTGCTGTTAGTCCTACTACTCCTGCTAGTCCTATTACTGCTGCTACTTGTACTATTACTATCCCAGTGCACGGAATGTACTACTAGTAAAGCTACTCCTACGTCTGCTTTTTCTACTACTGCTTCTGCTACTGCTACTACTAGTAGACCAGTGTGTGGCAAATACTACTACTATTACTACTACTGCTGCTGCTGCTACTACTGCTACTACTACTGCTATTACTAGTAGTCCAGGGAATGGCAAATACTACTACTACTATCACTACTACTGCTGCTGCTGCTACTACTACTGCTCCTTCTACTGCAACTACTAGTAGTCCAGTCCTTGGCAAATACTACTACTATGACTATGACTGCTGCTAATGCTACCACTGCTACTACTACTAATCCTGTCCGTGGCAAATGCTACTCTATTACTACTACTGCTGCAGCAGCGGCTACTGCTACTACTAATATCAATACTACGAGCCCAGTGCATGGCAAGTCTACCTCTACTGTTACTATTGCTGCTACTGCTACTACTACATCTTACCCAGTGCATGGCAGATACTACTTCTATTACCACTGCTGCTGCTACCTCTACTGCTGCTGCAGCTACATCTACTGCTGCTGCTATTACTATTACTACTTCTACTACTAGCACAGTGCGTGGCAAATAGTACTAATATTACTACTACCGCTGCTGCTCTTGCTATGACTTCTAGTACTACTGCTACTACTAGTAATCCAGTGTGTCGCAAATACTATTCATACTACTACTGCTGCTGTTGCTACTACTACTATCAATACTACTAGCCCAGTGCATGGCCAATATACTACTACTACTGCTATAGCTGCTACTGCTACTACTACTAGTGGCCCACTGCAGGGCATATCTGCTGCTACTCTTACTGCTGCTTATGCCATTTCTATTCCTGGTGCTACCTCTACTACTGCTGCTACTACTAGTAGTCTAGTGCATGGCAAATACTACTATTACTACTACTTCTGCTGCTGCTACTACTGCTACTACTAGTATCAATACTACTATCCCAGTGCATGGCAAATCTACTAGTACTACACCTATTAGTGCTAATGCTAATACTGCTACTTGCACACTGCAGGGCCAATCTGCTGCTACTACTACCGACGTTGCTGCTAATTCTACTTCTGCTGCTACCAATACAACTACTACTCCTAGTACCCCAGTGCATTTCAAATACTACCAATATTACCAGTACTGTTGCTACTACTACTGCTGCTGCTACTAGTACTATTACTAGCCCAGTCCATGCCAAATACTACGACTATTACCACTGCTGCTACTTCTGCTACTATTACTGCTCTTGCTCTTACGACTACTTCTGCTACTACTACTGCTACCGCTTCTAATTCTACTGTTGCTGCTACTACTACTAGCCCAGGGCATGGCAAATACTACTACTATTATTACTACTGCTGCTGCTGCTACTACTTCTACTAGTACTTCTATTACTTGTAGTCTAGTGCATGGGAAATACTACTTCTATTACTACTCCTGCTGCTGCTGCTAATACTGCTACTACTACTACCAATACTACTAGCTTAGTGCATGGGAAATCTGCTACTACTACTGCTGTATCTGCTACCGCTACTACTACTACTACTGGCCAGCTCCAGGGCAAATCTGCTGCTACTACTTCTGTTGCTGCTGCCACTTCTACTGCTCTTGCTACAACTACTACTACTGCTACTACTAGTAGTCCAGTGTATGGTAAATCCTAATACTACTAGTACTACTGCTGATGCAGCTTCTAGTGTTACTGCTACTACTGCTACTACTGCTAGTCCAGTGTATTGCAAATATAATTCTATTACTACTACTGCTGATGCTGCTACTACTGCTACTACTAATATCAATAGTACCAGCCAATTTCATGGCAAACCTACTACTACTCTTGCTATTGCTGCTGCTGCTACTACTACTGCTAACCCAGTGCATGGCAGATGCTACTACTATTACCACTACTGCTGCTGCTGCTGCTACTACTGCTGCCAATAGTAGTCCAGTGCGTGGCAAATACTACTAATATTACCACTACTGCCGCTGCTACTACTTCTACTACTACTATGAATATTACTAGCCCATTGCAAGGCAAATCTACTATTTCTACTTCTATTCCTAACACTTTTACTACTACTACTGGCCCAGTGCAGGGAAAATCTGCTGCTACTTCTAGTGCTGCCCCTGCCACTTCTATTGCTGCTGCTACAGCTACTACTATTACAACTATTGACTAGTGCATCAACAATACTACTACTATTAATATTACTGCTGCTTCTGGTGCTACTACTGCTACTACTATTTGTCCAGTAAATGGCAAATACTACTACTCTTACTACTGCTTCTGATGCTGTTACTACTGCTACTGCTACCATCAATACTACTAGCCCAATCTATTACTCCTACTGCTATTGCTGCTTCTTGTCCTACTACTACTGCCAACTGCAGTGCAAGTTAGCTGCTACTACTACTGTTGCTGCTGTCACATCTACTGATGCTGATCCCACTACTACTACTACGACGACTAGTCCAGTGCATGGCAAATACTACTACAATTACCACTACTGGTTCTACTACAGCAGCTGCTATTTCTACTGCTGCTGCTACTACTAGCGTACTACTAGCCCAGTGCATGGCAAATGGTACTACTATTATTACTACTGCTGCTTCTGCTACTACTACTGCTAGTACTAGCAGTCCAGTGCATTTAAAATTCTACTACTATTTCTATTACTGCTGCTGCTACTACTGATGCTCCTACTACTGCTACTACTAGTAATCCAGTGCATGGCAAATATTATTAATAGTAATACTGCTGCTGCTGCTACTACTACTATAAATACTACTAGCCCAGTGCATGTCAAATATACTACTAATACTGCTATTCCTGCTTCCGCTACTATTACTACTGGCCCACTGCAGGGCAAATCTTCTGCTACTACTACTGCTTCTGCTGTCCGTTCTACTGCTGCTGCTTCCACTACTACTACAACTTCTACTAGTAGCCCAGCGCATGGCCAATACTACTACTATGATGATTACTGCTGCTACTACTAGTACTGCTGATGCTAATTTGATTGCTGCTGCTACTACTACTACTATTAGTTCAGTGTATGTCAAATACTAGTACTATTACTACTACCGCAGCTGCTGCTACTTCTGATACTACTTCTGCTACTACAGGTAGTGCAGTGAATGGCAAATACTATTAATACTACTGCTCAGGCTGCTGCTACTACTGCTACTACTACTGCTACTACTACTAGCACTGTTGCTGCTAATTCTACTGATGCTGCTGCTCTATGTGCTGCTACTACTACTACTAGTCAATGCATGGCAAATACTACTACTATTACTGCTTCTGCTGCTACTACTTCTGCTACTACTGCTACTATTAGTAGTCCAGTGTATATCAAATACTACTAGTATCACCACGACTGCTGCTACTACTTCGACTGCCGCTGCTACTTCTCCTGCTGCTCGTATTACTACAGCTACTACTAGCCCAGTGCGTGGTAAATACTACTACTATTACTACCACTGCTGCTTCTGCAGCTACTATTGCTACTACTACAAGTCCAGTGCATTGCAAACACATTGCTATTACTAGTAGTGCATTGCATTTAAAATACTACTATAATTACTACGTCTGCTGCTACTACTGTTACTACTAGTAGTACAGTGCATGGTAAATACAACTACAATTAATACTAATGCTGCTGCTGCTACCACTGCTACTACTAGTAGTAAATTGCATGGCAAATACAACTAATATTACTACAACTGCTGTTGCTACTACTGCTACTACTAATATGAATACCACTAGGCCAGAGCATGGCAAATCTACTACTACAATTGCTATTGCTGCTACTGCTACTACTACTACTTACCCAGGGCGTGCCAAATACAACTACTGTTACCACTACTGCTGCTACTACTGCTGCAACTACTACTGCTACTGTTTCTAATTCTACTTCTTTTACTACTACTACTACTACTACTATCCCAGGGCACGGCAAATAATACTACTATTATTACTACTGCTGCTGCTGCTGCTACTACGGCTACTACTGCTATCAATACTACTAGCCAGTGCATGGCAAGTCTACTACTACTACTGCTATTGCTGCTACTTCCACTCCTACTACTGGCCAACTGCCAGGCAAATCTTCTACCACTTCTGCTGCTGCAATCACTGGTACTACTACAAATACTAGCCTATTGCATATCAAATACTACTAGTATTAACACTACTGCTGCTACTCCTCCTACTGCTGCTACGACTACTACTGCTGCTACTTTTTCTCTTAGTAGCCCAGTGCATGGAATAGAGTACTTCTATAACTATGCTTATGTCTGCAGTTTATATTACTGCTACTACAACTGCTACTCCTAGTAGACCAGTGCATGGCAAATACTACTACTACTACTACTTCTGCTGCTGCTGATACTACTGCTACTACTTCTGCTAGTACTAGTAGTCCAGTGCATGGCAAATACTACAACTATTACTACTACTGCTGCTGCTGATACTACTGCTACTACTACCATCAATACTACTAGCTCAGTGCATGGCAAATCTACTACTACTACTGCTATTGCTGCTACTTCCACTCCTACTACTGGCCCACTGCCAGGCAAATCTTCTACCACTTCTACTGCTGGTGCAACCACTAGCACTACTACAAATACTAGCCTATTGCATTGCAAATATTACTACTATTAACACTACTGCTGCTACTCCCACTACTGCTGCTACTCCTACTACTGCTGCTACTTGTACCCTTAGTAGCTCAGTGCATGGAGAATACTACTTGTATAACTACTCCTGTGTCTACTGTTTCTATTACTGCTACCACTGCAGCTACTACTAGTAGACCATTGCATGGCAAATACTACTACTATTACTACTGCTGCTGCTGCTGATACTTCTGCTACTACTTCTGCTAGTACTAGTAGTCCAGTGCATGGCAAATACTACTTCTATTATTACTACTGCTGCTACTGCTACTACTATCCATCCTACTAGCTCAGTGCATGGCAAATCTACTACTAGTACTTCTATTGCTACTACTGCTACTACTCCTAATGTCACACTGCAGGGCAACTCTTGTGCTACTACTACTGCTGCTGCGGTCAATTCTAATGCTGTTGCTCCCATTATTACTACTGCTACTACTAGTAGTCCAGTGCATGGCAAATACTACTACTATTACCACAACTGCTGCTACTACTACTGCTGCTGCTATTTCTACTACTACTACTAGTCCAGTGCATGGCAAACACTAGTGCTATTACTAATACTGCTGCTGCTGCTCCTCCTACTTCTACTATTACTGCTACTACTAGCAGTCCTTTGCATTGTAAATACTACTACTATTACTACTACTGCTGCTAGTACGGCTACTACAATGATCTATAATACTAACCCAGTGCATGACAAATCTACTATTCCTACTTCTATTGCGGCTACTGCTACTACTACTGCTAGACCAGTGCATGGCAGATACTACTACTATTACCACTATTGCTTCTACTTCTAGTACTGCTGCTTCTACTACGTCTGCTGCTTCTTCTACAGCTGCTGCTGCTACTACTACTCATCCTAGCTCTGTTCGTGGAAAATACTGCTACTACAACTGATGCTGATGCTGCTGCTACTACTGCCACTACTAATACCAATACTACTCGACCAGTGCATGGTAAATCTACTACTACCCTTGCTAGTGCTGTGACTGCTCCTACTAGTAGCAGCCCAGTGAATAGCAAATACTACTACTATTACCACTACTGCTGCTGCTATTACTACTGCAGCAACTAGTAGTGCTGCTGCTGCTGCTGCTACTACTACTATCTCCGTGCATGGCAAATACTTCTACTATTACTACTACTGCTGCTGCTGCTGCTACTACTACTACTACTCCTGCTACTGATAGTAGTGCAGTGCATGGCAAGTACTACTACTGTTTCTACTACTGCTGCTGCCACTTTTATTGCTGTCACTACCACTACTGCTACTACTAGTACTCCAGTGTATGGCAAATACTGCTTCTATTACTACTACTGCTGCCGTTGCTGCTACTGCTACTACTACTGCTACAACTTGCACCCAGTAAATTGCAAACATTACAACTATTACTTCTACTGCTGCTGCTGCTTCTACTGATACTACTGCTACTGCTTCTACTTCTCCTGCTGCTGCTTCTACTACTACCACTACTAGTCCCAGTGCAAGGTAAATAATACGATTATTACGACTACTGCTGCTTCTGCTAGTACTGCTGCTACTACTGCTACTACTGGTAGTCCAGTGCATGAAAAATACTATTACTACTACTGCTGCAGCTGCTGCTACTACTGCTGCTACTACTGCTACTACTAGTGATCCAGTGCATGGCAAATACAACAAATATTACTACTACTGATGTTGCCTCTACTACTGCTAATACTACTATCAATGCTACTAGCCAGTGCATGGCAAATATACTACTACTGCTGCTATTGCTGCTACTTCCACTACTACTACTGGCCCACTGCTGGGCAAATCATCTGCCACTTCTACTGCTGCTGCTGCTACAACTACTACTACTACTACTACTACTAGCCCATTGCATCTCAAATACTACTACTATTACCACTACTGCTGTTAGTCCTACTACTCCTGCTAGTCCTATTACTGCTGCTACTTGTACTATTACTATCCCAGTGCACGGAATGTACTACTAGTAAAGCTACTCCTACGTCTGCTTTTTCTACTACTGCTTCTGCTACTGCTACTACTAGTAGACCAGTGTGTGGCAAATACTACTACTATTACTACTACTGCTGCTGCTGCTACTACTGCTACTACTACTGCTATTACTAGTAGTCCAGGGAATGGCAAATACTACTACTACTATCACTACTACTGCTGCTGCTGCTACTACTACTGCTCCTTCTACTGCAACTACTAGTAGTCCAGTCCTTGGCAAATACTACTACTATGACTATGACTGCTGCTAATGCTACCACTGCTACTACTACTAATCCTGTCCGTGGCAAATGCTACTCTATTACTACTACTGCTGCAGCAGCGGCTACTGCTACTACTAATATCAATACTACGAGTCCAGTGCGTGGCAAGTCTACCTCTACTGTTACTATTGCTGCTACTGCTACTACTACTTCTTACCCAGTGCATGGCAGATACTACTTCTATTACCACTGCTGCTGCTACCTCTACTGCTGCTGCAGCTACATCTACTGCTGCTGCTATTACTATTACTACTTCTACTACTAGCACAGTGCGTGGCAAATAGTACTAATATTACTACTACCGCTGCTGCTGTTGCTATGACTTCTAGTACTACTGCTACTACTAGTAATCCAGTGTGTCGCAAATACTATTCATACTACTACTGCTGCTGTTGCTACTACTACTATCAATACTACTAGCCCAGTGCATGGCCAATATACTACTACTACTGCTATAGCTGCTACTGCTACTACTACTAGTGGCCCACTGCAGGGCATATCTGCTGCTACTCTTACTGCTGCTTATGCCATTTCTATTCCTGGTGCTACCTCTACTACTGCTGCTACTACTAGTAGTCTAGTGCATGGCAAATACTACTATTACTACTACTTCTGCTGCTGCTACTACTGCTACTACTAGTATCAATACTACTATCCCAGTGCATGGCAAATCTACTAGTACTACACCTATTAGTGCTAATGCTAATACTGCTACTTGCACACTGCAGGGCCAATCTGCTGCTACTACTACCGACGTTGCTGCTAATTCTACTTCTGCTGCTACCAATACAACTACTACTCCTAGTACCCCAGTGCATTTCAAATACTACCAATATTACCAGTACTGTTGCTACTACTACTGCTGCTGCTACTAGTACTATTACTAGCCCAGTCCATGCCAAATACTACGACTATTACCACTGCTGCTACTTCTGCTACTATTACTGCTCTTGCTCTTACGACTACTTCTGCTACTACTACTGCTACCGCTTCTAATTCTACTGTTGCTGCTACTACTACTAGCCCAGGGCATGGCAAATACTACTACTATTATTACTACTGCTGCTGCTGCTACTACTTCTACTAGTACTTCTATTACTTGTAGTCTAGTGCATGGGAAATACTACTTCTATTACTACTCCTGCTGCTGCTGCTAATACTGCTACTACTACTCCCAATACTACTAGCTTAGTGCATGGGAAATCTGCTACTACTACTGCTGTATCTGCTACCGCTACTACTACTACTACTGGCCAGCTCCAGGGCAAATCTGCTGCTACTACTTCTGTTGCTGCTGCCACTTCTACTGCTCTTGCTACAACTACTACTACTGCTACTACTAGTAGTCCAGTGTATGGTAAATCCTAATACTACTAGTACTACTGCTGATGCAGCTTCTAGTGTTACTGCTACTACTGCTACTACTGCTAGTCCAGTGTATTGCAAATATAATTCTATTACTACTACTGCTGATGCTGCTACTACTGCTACTACTAATATCAATAGTACCAGCCAATTTCATGGCAAACCTACTACTACTCTTGCTATTGCTGCTGCTGCTACTACTACTGCTAACCCAGTGCATGGCAGATGCTACTACTATTACCACTACTGCTGCTGCTGCTGCTACTACTGCTGCCAATAGTAGTCCAGTGCGTGGCAAATACTACTAATATTACCACTACTGCCGCTGCTACTACTTCTACTACTACTATGAATATTACTAGCCCATTGCAAGGCAAATCTACTATTTCTACTTCTATTCCTAACACTTTTACTACTACTACTGGCCCAGTGCAGGGAAAATCTGCTGCTACTTCTAGTGCTGCCCCTGCCACTTCTATTGCTGCTGCTACAGCTACTACTATTACAACTATTGACTAGTGCATCAACAATACTACTACTATTAATATTACTGCTGCTTCTGGTGCTACTACTGCTACTACTATTTGTCCAGTAAATGGCAAATACTACTACTCTTACTACTGCTTCTGATGCTGTTACTACTGCTACTGCTACCATCAATACTACTAGCCCAATCTATTACTCCTACTGCTATTGCTGCTTCTTGTCCTACTACTACTGCCAACTGCAGTGCAAGTTAGCTGCTACTACTACTGTTGCTGCTGTCACATCTACTGATGCTGATCCCACTACTACTACTACGACGACTAGTCCAGTGCATGGCAAATACTACTACAATTACCACTACTGGTTCTACTACAGCAGCTGCTATTTCTACTGCTGCTGCTACTACTAGCGTACTACTAGCCCAGTGCATGGCAAATGGTACTACTATTATTACTACTGCTGCTTCTGCTACTACTACTGCTAGTACTAGCAGTCCAGTGCATTTAAAATTCTACTACTATTTCTATTACTGCTGCTGCTACTACTGATGCTCCTACTACTGCTACTACTAGTAATCCAGTGCATGGCAAATATTATTAATAGTAATACTGCTGCTGCTGCTACTACTACTATAAATACTACTAGCCCAGTGCATGTCAAATATACTACTAATACTGCTATTCCTGCTTCCGCTACTATTACTACTGGCCCACTGCAGGGCAAATCTTCTGCTACTACTACTGCTTCTGCTGTCCGTTCTACTGCTGCTGCTTCCACTACTACTACAACTTCTACTAGTAGCCCAGCGCATGGCCAATACTACTACTATGATGATTACTGCTGCTACTACTAGTACTGCTGATGCTAATTTGATTGCTGCTGCTACTACTACTACTATTAGTTCAGTGTATGTCAAATACTAGTACTATTACTACTACCGCAGCTGCTGCTACTTCTGATACTACTTCTGCTACTACAGGTAGTGCAGTGAATGGCAAATACTATTAATACTACTGCTCAGGCTGCTGCTACTACTGCTACTACTACTGCTACTACTACTAGCACTGTTGCTGCTAATTCTACTGATGCTGCTGCTCTATGTGCTGCTACTACTACTACTAGTCAATGCATGGCAAATACTACTACTATTACTGCTTCTGCTGCTACTACTTCTGCTACTACTGCTACTATTAGTAGTCCAGTGTATATCAAATACTACTAGTATCACCACGACTGCTGCTACTACTTCGACTGCCGCTGCTACTTCTCCTGCTGCTCGTATTACTACAGCTACTACTAGCCCAGTGCGTGGTAAATACTACTACTATTACTACCACTGCTGCTTCTGCAGCTACTATTGCTACTACTACAAGTCCAGTGCATTGCAAACACATTGCTATTACTAGTAGTGCATTGCATTTAAAATACTACTATAATTACTACGTCTGCTGCTACTACTGTTACTACTAGTAGTACAGTGCATGGTAAATACAACTACAATTAATACTAATGCTGCTGCTGCTACCACTGCTACTACTAGTAGTAAATTGCATGGCAAATACAACTAATATTACTACAACTGCTGTTGCTACTACTGCTACTACTAATGTGAATACCACTAGGCCAGAGCATGGCAAATCTACTACTACAATTGCTATTGCTGCTACTGCTACTACTACTACTTACCCAGGGCGTACCAAATACAACTACTGTTACCACTACTGCTGCTACTACTGCTGCAACTACTACTGCTACTGTTTCTAATTCTACTGCTTTTGCTACTACTACTACTACTACTATCCCAGGGCATGGCAAATAATACTACTATTATTACTACTGCTGCTGCTGCTGCTACTACGGCTACTACTGCTATCAATACTACTAGCCAGTGCATGGCAAGTCTACTACTACTACTGCTATTGCTGCTACTTCCACTCTTACTACTGGCCAACTGCCAGGCAAATCTTCTACCACTTCTGCTGCTGCGATCACTGGTACTACTACAAATACTAGCCTATTGCATATCAAATACTACTAGTATTAACACTACTGCTGCTACTCCTCCTACTGCTGCTACGACTACTACTGCTGCTACTTTTTCTCTTAGTAGCCCAGTGCATGGAATATAGTACTTTTATAACTATGCTTATGTCTGCAGTTTATATTACTGCTACTACAACTGCTACTCCTAGTAGACCAGTGCATGGCAAATACTACTACTACTACTACTTCTGCTGCTGCTGATACTACTGCTACTACTTCTGCTAGTACTAGTAGTCCAGTGCATGGCAAATACTACAACTATTACTACTACTGCTGCTGCTGATACTACTGCTACTACTACCATCAATACTACTAGCTCAGTGCATGGCAAATCTACTACTACTACTGCTATTGCTGCTACTTCCACTCCTACTACTGGCCCACTGCCAGGCAAATCTTCTACCACTTCTACTGCTGGTGCGACCACTAGTACTACTACAAATACTAGCCTATTGCATTGCAAATACTACTACTATTAACACTACTGCTGCTACTCCCACTACTGCTGCTACTCCTACTACTGCTGCTACTTGTACCCTTAGTAGCTCAGTGCATGGAGAATACTACTTGTATAACTACTCCTGTGTCTACTGTTTCTATTACTGCTACCACTGCAGCTACTACTAGTAGACCATTGCATGGCAAATACTACTACTATTACTACTGCTGCTGCTGCTGATTCTACTGCTACTACTTCTGCTAGTACTAGCAGTCCAGTGCATGGCAAATACTACTTCTATTATTACTACTGCTGCTACTGCTACTACTATCCATCCTACTAGCTCAGTGCATGGCAAATCTACTACTAGTACTTCTATTGCTACTACTGCTACTACTCCTAATGTCACACTGCAGGGCAACTCTGGTGCTACTACGACTGCTGCTGCGGTCAATTCTAATGCTATTGCTCCCATTATTACTACTGCTACTACTAGTAGTCCAGTGCATGGCAAATACTACTAATATTACTACTGCTGCTGCTGCTGATTCTACTGCTACTACTTCTGCTAGTACTAGCAGTCCAGTGCATGGCAAATACTACTTCTATTATTACTACTGCTGCTACTGCTACTACTATCCATCCTACTAGCTCAGTGCATGGCAAATCTAGTACTAGTACTTCTATTGCTACTACTGCTACTACACCTAATGTCACACTGCAGGGCAACTCTGGTGCTACTACTACTGCTGCTGCGGTCAATTCTAATGCTGTTGCTCCCATTATTACTACTGCTACTACTAGTAGTCCAGTGCATGGCAAATACTACTACTATTACCACAACTGCTGCTACTACTACTGCTGCTGCTATTTCTACTACTACTACTAGTCCAGTGCATGGCAAACACTAGTGCTATTACTAATACTGCTGCTGCTGCTCCTCCTACTTCTACTATTACTGCTACTACTAGCAGTCCTTTGCATTGTAAATACTACTACTATTACTACTACTGCTGCTAGTACGGCTACTACAATGATCTATAATACTAACCCAGTGCATGACAAATCTACTATTCCTACTTCTATTGCGGCTACTGCTACTACTACTGCTAGACCAGTGCATGGCACATACTACTACTATTACCACTATTGCTTCTACTTCTAGTACTGCTGCTTCTACTACGTCTGCTGCTTCTTCTACAGCTGCTGCTGCTACTACTACTCATCCTAGCTCTGTTCGTGGAAAATACTGCTACTACAACTGATGCTGATGCTGCTGCTACTACTGCCACTACTAATACCAATACTACTCGACCAGTGCATGGTAAATCTACTACTACCCTTGCTAGTGCTGTGACTGCTCCTACTAGTAGCAGCCCAGTGAATAGCAAATACTACTACTATTACCACTACTGCTGCTGCTATTACTACTGCAGCAACTAGTAGTGCTGCTGCTGCTGCTGCTACTACTACTATCTCCGTGCATGGCAAATACTTCTACTATTACTACTACTGCTGCTGCTGCTGCTACTACTACTACTCCTGCTACTGATAGTAGTGCAGTGCATGGCAAGTACTACTACTGTTTCTACTACTGCTGCTGCCACTTTTATTGCTGTCACTACCACTACTGCTACTACTAGTACTCCAGTGTATGGCAAATACTGCTTCTATTACTACTACTGCTGCCGTTGCTGCTACTGCTACTACTACTGCTACAACTTGCACCCAGTAAATTGCAAACATTACAACTATTACTTCTACTGCTGCTGCTGCTTCTACTGATACTACTGCTACTGCTTCTACTTCTCCTGCTGCTGCTTCTACTACTACCACTACTAGTCCCAGTGCAAGGTAAATAATACGATTATTACGACTACTGCTGCTTCTGCTAATACTGCTGCTACTACTGCTACTACTGGTAGTCCAGTGCATGAAAAATACTATTACTACTACTGCTGCAGCTGCTGCTACTACTGCTGCTACTACTGCTACTACTAGTGATCCAGTGCATGGCAAATACAACAAATATTACTACTACTGATGTTGCCTCTACTACTGCTAATACTACTATCAATGCTACTAGCCAGTGCATGGCAAATATACTACTACTGCTGCTATTGCTGCTACTTCCACTACTACTACTGGCCCACTGCTGGGCAAATCATCTGCCACTTCTACTGCTGCTGCTGCTACAACTACTACTACTACTACTACTACTAGCCCATTGCATCTCAAATACTACTACTATTACCACTACTGCTGTTAGTCCTACTACTCCTGCTAGTCCTATTACTGCTGCTACTTGTACTATTACTATCCCAGTGCACGGAATGTACTACTAGTAAAGCGACTCCTACGTCTGCTTTTTCTACTACTGCTTCTGCTACTGCTACTACTAGTAGACCAGTGTGTGGCAAATACTACTACTATTACTACTACTGCTGCTGCTGCTACTACTGCTACTACTACTGCTATTACTAGTAGTCCAGGGAATGGCAAATACTACTACTACTATCACTACTACTGCTGCTGCTGCTACTACTACTGCTCCTTCTACTGCAACTACTAGTAGTCCAGTCCTTGGCAAATACTACTACTATGACTATGACTGCTGCTAATGCTACCACTGCTACTACTACTAATCCTGTCCGTGGCAAATGCTACTCTATTACTACTACTGCTGCAGCAGCGTCTACTGCTACTACTAATATCAATACTACGAGCCCAGTGCATGGCAAGTCTACCTCTACTGTTACTATTGCTGCTACTGCTACTACTACATCTTACCCAGTGCATGGCAGATACTACTTCTATTACCACTGCTGCTGCTACCTCTACTGCTGCTGCAGCTACATCTACTGCTGCTGCTATTACTATTACTACTTCTACTACTAGCACAGTGCGTGGCAAATAGTACTAATATTACTACTACCGCTGCTGCTGTTGCTATGACTTCTAGTACTACTGCTACTACTAGTAATCCAGTGTGTCGCAAATACTATTCATACTACTACTGCTGCTGTTGCTACTACTACTATCAATACTACTAGCCCAGTGCATGGCCAATATACTACTACTACTGCTATAGCTGCTACTGCTACTACTACTAGTGGCCCACTGCAGGGCATATCTGCTGCTACTCTTACTGCTGCTTATGCCATTTCTATTCCTGGTGCTACCTCTACTACTGCTGCTACTACTAGTAGTCTAGTGCATGGCAAATACTACTATTACTACTACTTCTGCTGCTGCTACTACTGCTACTACTAGTATCAATACTACTATCCCAGTGCATGGCAAATCTACTAGTACTACACCTATTAGTGCTAATGCTAATACTGCTACTTGCACACTGCAGGGCCAATCTGCTGCTACTACTACCGACGTTGCTGCTAATTCTACTTCTGCTGCTACCAATACAACTACTACTCCTAGTACCCCAGTGCATTTCAAATACTACCAATATTACCAGTACTGTTGCTACTACTACTGCTGCTGCTACTAGTACTATTACTAGCCCAGTCCATGCCAAATACTACGACTATTACCACTGCTGCTACTTCTGCTACTATTACTGCTCTTGCTCTTACGACTACTTCTGCTACTACTACTGCTACCGCTTCTAATTCTACTGTTGCTGCTACTACTACTAGCCCAGGGCATGGCAAATACTACTACTATTATTACTACTGCTGCTGCTGCTACTACTTCTACTAGTACTTCTATTACTTGTAGTCTAGTGCATGGGAAATACTACTTCTATTACTACTCCTGCTGCTGCTGCTAATACTGCTACTACTACTCCCAATACTACTAGCTTAGTGCATGGGAAATCTTCTACTACTACTGCTGTATCTGCTACCGCTACTACTACTACTACTGGCCAGCTCCAGGGCAAATCTGCTGCTACTACTTCTGTTGCTGCTGCCACTTCTACTGCTCTTGCTACAACTACTACTACTGCTACTACTAGTAGTCCAGTGTATGGTAAATCCTAATACTACTAGTACTACTGCTGATGCAGCTTCTAGTGTTACTGCTACTACTGCTACTACTGCTAGTCCAGTGTATTGCAAATATAATTCTATTACTACTACTGCTGATGCTGCTACTACTGCTACTACTAATATCAATAGTACCAGCCAATTTCATGGCAAACCTACTACTACTCTTGCTATTGCTGCTGCTGCTACTACTACTGCTAACCCAGTGCATGGCAGATGCTACTACTATTACCACTACTGCTGCTGCTGCTGCTACTACTGCTGCCAATAGTAGTCCAGTGCGTGGCAAATACTACTAATATTACCACTACTGCCGCTGCTACTACTTCTACTACTACTATGAATATTACTAGCCCATTGCAAGGCAAATCTACTATTTCTACTTCTATTCCTAACACTTTTACTACTACTACTGGCCCAGTGCAGGGAAAATCTGCTGCTACTTCTAGTGCTGCCCCTGCCACTTCTATTGCTGCTGCTACAGCTACTACTATTACAACTATTGACTAGTGCATCAACAATACTACTACTATTAATATTACTGCTGCTTCTGGTGCTACTACTGCTACTACTATTTGTCCAGTAAATGGCAAATACTACTACTCTTACTACTGCTTCTGATGCTGTTACTACTGCTACTGCTACCATCAATACTACTAGCCCAATCTATTACTCCTACTGCTATTGCTGCTTCTTGTCCTACTACTACTGCCAACTGCAGTGCAAGTTAGCTGCTACTACTACTGTTGCTGCTGTCACATCTACTGATGCTGATCCCACTACTACTACTACGACGACTAGTCCAGTGCATGGCAAATACTACTACAATTACCACTACTGGTTCTACTACAGCAGCTGCTATTTCTACTGCTGCTGCTACTACTAGCGTACTACTAGCCCAGTGCATGGCAAATGGTACTACTATTATTACTACTGCTGCTTCTGCTACTACTACTGCTAGTACTAGCAGTCCAGTGCATTTAAAATTCTACTACTATTTCTATTACTGCTGCTGCTACTACTGATGCTCCTACTACTGCTACTACTAGTAATCCAGTGCATGGCAAATATTATTAATAGTAATACTGCTGCTGCTGCTACTACTACTATAAATACTACTAGCCCAGTGCATGTCAAATATACTACTAATACTGCTATTCCTGCTTCCGCTACTATTACTACTGGCCTACTGCAGGGCAAATCTTCTGCTACTACTACTGCTTCTGCTGTCCGTTCTACTGCTGCTGCTTCCACTACTACTACAACTTCTACTAGTAGCCCAGCGCATGGCCAATACTACTACTATGATGATTACTGCTGCTACTACTAGTACTGCTGATGCTAATTTGATTGCTGCTGCTACTACTACTACTATTAGTTCAGTGTATGTCAAATGCTAGTACTATTACTACTACCGCAGCTGCTGCTACTTCTGATACTACTTCTGCTACTACAGGTAGTGCAGTGAATGGCAAATACTATTAACACTACTGCTCAGGCTGCTGCTACTACTGCTACTACTACTGCTACTACTACTAGCACTGTTGCTGCTAATTCTACTGATGCTGCTGCTCTATGTGCTGCTACTACTACTACTAGTCAATGCATGGCAAATACTACTACTATTACTGCTTCTGCTGCTACTACTTCTGCTACTACTGCTACTATTAGTAGTCCAGTGTATATCAAATACTACTAGTATCACCACGACTGCTGCTGCTCGTATTACTACAGCAACTACTAGCCCAGTGCGTGGTAAATACTACTATTACTACCACTTCTGCTTCTGCAGCTACTATTGCTACTACTACAAGTCCAGTGCATTGCAAACACATTGCTATTACTAGTAGTGCATTGCATTTAAAATACTACTATAATTACTACGTCTGCTGCTACTACTGTTACTACTAGTAGTACAGTGCATGGTAAATACAACTACAATTAATACTAATGCTGCTGCTGCTACCACTGCTACTACTAGTAGTAAATTGCATGGCAAATACAACTAATATTACTACAACTGCTGTTGCTACTACTGCTACTACTAATATGAATACCACTAGGCCAGAGCATGGCAAATCTACTACTACAATTGCTATTGCTGCTACTGCTACTACTACTACTTACCCAGGGCGTGCCAAATACAACTACTGTTACCACTACTGCTGCTACTACTGCTGCAACTACTACTGCTACTGTTTCTAATTCTACTGCTTTTGCTACTACTACTACTACTACTATCCCAGGGCACGGCAAATAATATTACTATTATTACTACTGCTGCTGCTGCTGCTACTACGGCTACTACTGCTATCAATACTACTAGCCAGTGCATGGCAAGTCTACTACTACTACTGCTATTGCTGCTACTTCCACTCCTACTACTGGCCAACTGCCAGGCAAATCTTCTACCACTTCTGCTGCTGCGATCACTGGTACTACTACAAATACTAGCCTATTGCATATCAAATACTACTAGTATTAACACTACTGCTGCTACTCCTCCTACTGCTGCTACGACTACTACTGCTGCTACTTTTTCTCTTAGTAGCCCAGTGCATGGAATATAGTACTTCTATAACTACGCTTATGTCTGCAGTTTATATTACTGCTACTACAACTGCTACTCCTAGTAGAGCAGTGCATGGCAAATACTACTACTACTACTACTTCTGCTGCTGCTGATACTACTGCTACTACTTCTGCTAGTACTAGTAGTCCAGTGCATGGCAAATACTACAACTATTACTACTGCTGCTGCTGCTGATACTACTGCTACTACTACCATCAATACTACTAGCTCAGTGCATGGCAAATCTACTACTACTACTGCTATTGCTGCTACTTCCACTCCTACTACTGGCCCACTGCCAGGCAAATCTTCTACCACTTCTACTGCTGGTGCGACCACTAGTACTACTACAAATACTAGCCTATTGCATTGCAAATACTACTACTATTAACACTACTGCTGCTACTCCCACTACTGCTGCTACTCCTACTACTGCTGCTACTTGTACCCTTAGTAGCTCAGTGCATGGAGAATACTACTTGTATAACTACTCCTGTGTCTACTGTTTCTATTACTGCTACCACTGCAGCTACTACTAGTAGACCATTGCATGGCAAATACTACTACTATTACTACTGCTGCTGCTGCTGATACTTCTGCTACTACTTCTGCTAGTACTAGTAGTCCAGTGCATGGCAAATACTACTTCTATTATTACTACTGCTGCTACTGCTACTACTATCCATCCTACTAGCTCAGTGCATGGCAAATCTACTACTAGTACTTCTATTGCTACTACTGCTACTACTCCTAATGTCACACTGCAGGGCAACTCTGGTGCTACTACTACTGCTGCTGCGGTCAATTCTAATGCTGTTGCTCCCATTATTACTACTGCTACTACTAGTAGTCCAGTGCATGGCAAATACTACTACTATTACCACAACTGCTGCTACTACTACTGCTGCTGCTATTTCTACTACTACTACTAGTCCAGTGCATGGCAAACACTAGTGCTATTACTAATACTGCTGCTGCTGCTCCTCCTACTTCTACTATTACTGCTACTACTAGCAGTCCTTTGCATTGTAAATACTACTACTATTACTACTACTGCTGCTAGTACGGCTACTACAATGATCTATAATACTAACCCAGTGCATGGCAAATCTACTATTACTACTTCTATTGCGGCTACTGCTACTACTACTGCTAGACCAGTGCATGGCAGATACTACTACTATTACCACTATTGCTTCTACTTCTAGTACTGCTGCTTCTACTACGTCTGCTGCTTCTTCTACAGCTGCTGCTGCTACTACTACTCATCCTAGCTCTGTTCGTGGAAAATACTGCTACTACAACTGATGCTGATGCTGCTGCTACTACTGCCACTACTAATACCAATACTACTCGACCAGTGCATGGTAAATCTACTACTACCCTTGCTAGTGCTGCGACTGCTCCTACTAGTAGCAGCCCAGTGAATAGCAAATACTACTACTATTACCACTACTGCTGCTGCTATTACTACTGCAGCAACTAGTAGTGCTGCTGCTGCTGCTGCTACTACTACTATCTCCGTGCATGGCAAATACTTCTACTATTACTACTACTGCTGCTGCTGCTGCTACTACTACTACTACTCCTGCTACTGATAGTAGTGCAGTGCATGGCAAGTACTACTACTGTTTCTACTACTGCTGCTGCCACTTTTATTGCTGTCACTACCACTACTGCTACTACTAGTACTCCAGTGTATGGCAAATACTGCTTCTATTACTACTACTGCTGCCGTTGCTGCTACTGCTACTACTACTGCTACAACTTGCACCCAGTAAATTGCAAACATTACAACTATTACTTCTACTGCTGCTGCTGCTTCTACTGATACTACTGCTACTGCTTCTACTTCTCCTGCTGCTGCTTCTACTACTACCACTACTAGTCCCAGTGCAAGGTAAATAATACGATTATTACGACTACTGCTGCTTCTGCTAGTACTGCTGCTACTACTGCTACTACTGGTAGTCCAGTGCATGAAAAATACTCTTACTACTACTGCTGCAGCTGCTGCTACTACTGCTGCTACTACTGCTACTACTAGTGATCCAGTGCATGGCAAATACAACAAATATTACTACTACTGATGTTGCCTCTACTACTGCTAATACTACTATCAATGCTACTAGCCAGTGCATGGCAAATATACTACTACTGCTGCTATTGCTGCTACTTCCACTACTACTACTGGCCCACTGCTGGGCAAATCATCTGCCACTTCTACTGCTGCTGCTGCTACAACTACTACTACTACTACTACTACTAGCCCATTGCATCTCAAATACTACTACTATTACCACTACTGCTGTTAGTCCTACTACTGCTGCTAGTCCTATTACAGCCGCTACTTGTACTACTACTATCCCAGTGCACGGAATGTACTACTAGTAAAGCGACTCCTACGTCTGCTTTTTCTACTACTGCTTCTGCTACTGCTACTACTAGTAGACCAGTGTGTGGCAAATACTACTACTATTACTACTACTGCTGCTGCTGCTACTACTGCTACTACTACTGCTATTACTAGTAGTCCAGGGAATGGCAAATACTACTACTACTATCACTACTACTGCTGCTGCTGCTACTACTACTGCTCCTTCTACTGCAACTACTAGTAGTCCAGTCCTTGGCAAATACTACTACTATGACTATGACTGCTGCTAATGCTACCACTGCTACTACTACTAATCCTGTCCGTGGCAAATGCTACTCTATTACTACTACTGCTGCAGCAGCGTCTACTGCTACTACTAATATCAATACTACGAGCCCAGTGCATGGCAAGTCTACCTCTACTGTTACTATTGCTGCTACTGCTACTACTACTTCTTACCCAGTGCATGGCAGATACTACTTCTATTACCACTGCTGCTGCTACCTCTACTGCTGCTGCAGCTACATCTACTGCTGCTGCTATTACTATTACTACTTCTACTACTAGCACAGTGCGTGGCAAATAGTACTAATATTACTACTACCGCTGCTGCTGTTGCTATGACTTCTAGTACTACTGCTACTACTAGTAATCCAGTGTGTCGCAAATACTATTCATACTACTACTGCTGCTGTTGCTACTACTACTATCAATACTACTAGCCCAGTGCATGGCCAATATACTACTACTACTGCTATAGCTGCTACTGCTACTACTACTAGTGGCCCACTGCAGGGCATATCTGCTGCTACTCTTACTGCTGCTTATGCCATTTCTATTCCTGGTGCTACCTCTACTACTGCTGCTACTACTAGTAGTCTAGTGCATGGCAAATACTACTATTACTACTACTTCTGCTGCTGCTACTACTGCTACTACTAGTATCAATACTACTATCCCAGTGCATGGCAAATCTACTAGTACTACACCTATTAGTGCTAATGCTAATACTGCTACTTGCACACTGCAGGGCCAATCTGCTGCTACTACTACCGACGTTGCTGCTAATTCTACTTCTGCTGCTACCAATACAACTACTACTCCTAGTACCCCAGTGCATTTCAAATACTACCAATATTACCAGTACTGTTGCTACTACTACTGCTGCTGCTACTAGTACTATTACTAGCCCAGTCCATGCCAAATACTACGACTATTACCACTGCTGCTACTTCTGCTACTCTTACTGCTCTTGCTCTTACGACTACTTCTGTTACTACTACTGCTACCGCTTCTAATTCTACTGTTGCTGCTACTACTACTAGCCCAGGGCATGGCAAATACTACTACTATTATTACTACTGCTGCTGCTGCTACTACTTCTACTAGTACTTCTATTACTTGTAGTCTAGTGCATGGGAAATACTACTTCTATTACTACTCCTGCTGCTGCTGCTACTACTGCTACTACTACTACCAATACTACTAGCTTAGTGCATGGGAAATCTGCTACTACTACTGCTGTATCTGCTACCGCTACTACTACTACTACTGGCCAGCTCCAGGGCAAATCTGCTGCTACTACTTCTGTTGCTGCTGCCACTTCTACTGCTCTTGCTACAACTACTACTACTGCTACTACTAGTAGTCCAGTGTATGGTAAATCCTAATACTACTAGTACTACTGCTGATGCAGCTTCTAGTGTTACTGCTACTACTGCTACTACTGCTAGTCCAGTGTATTGCAAATATTATTCTAATACTACTACTGCTGATGCTGCTACTACTGCTACTACTAATATCAATAGTACCAGCCAATTTCATGGCAAACCTACTACTACTCTTGCTATTGCTGCTGCTGCTACTACTACTGCTAACCCAGTGCATGGCAGATGCTACTACTATTACCACTACTGCTGCTGCTGCTGCTACTACTGCTGCTAATAGTAGTCCAGTGCATTTCAAATACTACTAATATTACCACTACTGCCGCTGCTACTACTTCTACTACTACTATGAATATTACTAGCCCATTGCAAGGCAAATCTACTATTTCTACTTCTATTCCTAACACTTTTACTACTACTACTGGCCCAGTGCAGGGAAAATCTGCTGCTACTTCTAGTGCTGCCCCTGCCACTTCTATTGCTGCTGCTACAGCTACTACTATTACAACTATTGACTAGTGCATCAACAATACTACTACTATTAATATTACTGCTGCTTCTGGTGCTACTACTGCTACTACTATTTGTCCAGTAAATGGCAAATACTACTACTCTTACTACTGCTTCTGATGCTGTTACTACTGCTACTACTACCATCAATACTACTAGTCCAATCTATTACTCCTACTGCTATTGCTGCTTCTTGTCCTACTACTACTGCCAACTGCAGTGCAAGTTAGCTGCTACTACTACTGTTGCTGCTGTCACATCTACTGATGCTGATCCCACTACTACTACTACGACGACTAGTCCAGTGCATGGCAAATACTACTACAATTTCCACTACTGGTTCTACTACAGCAGCTGCTATTTCTACTGCTGCTGCTACTACTAGTGTACTACTAGCCCAGTGCATGGCAAATGGTACTACTATTATTACTACTGCTACTTCTGCTACTACTACTGCTAGTACTAGCAGTCCAGTGCATTTAAAATTCTACTACTATTTCTATTACTGCTGCTGCTACTACTGATGCTCCTACTACTGCTACTACTAGTAATCCAGTGCATGGCAAATATTATTAATAGTAATACTGCTGCTGCTGCTACTACTACTATAAATACTACTAGCCCAGTGCATGTCAAATATACTACTAATACTGCTATTCCTGCTTCCGCTACTATTACTACTGGCCCACTGCAGGGCAAATCTTCTGCTACTACTACTGCTTCTGCTGTCCGTTCTACTGCTGCTGCTTCCACTACTACTACAACTTCTACTAGTAGCCCAGCGCATGGCCAATACTACTACTATGATGATTACTGCTGCTACTACTAGTACTGCTGATGCTAATTTGATTGCTGCTGCTACTACTACTACTATTAGTTCAGTGTATGTCAAATGCTAGTACTATTACTACTACCGCAGCTGCTGCTACTTCTGATACTACTTCTGCTACTACAGGTAGTGCAGTGAATGGCAAATACTATTAACACTACTGCTCAGGCTGCTGCTACTACTGCTACTACTACTGCTACTACTACTAGCACTGTTGCTGCTAATTCTACTGATGCTGCTGCTCTATGTGCTGCTACTACTACTACTAGTCAATGCATGGCAAATACTACTACTATTACTGCTTCTGCTGCTACTACTTCTGCTACTACTGCTACTATTAGTAGTCCAGTGTATATCAAATACTACTAGTATCACCACGACTGCTGCTACTACTTCGACTGCCGCTGCTACTTCTCCTGCTGCTCGTATTACTACAGCTACTACTAGCCCAGTGCGTGGTAAATACTACTACTATTACTACCACTGCTGCTTCTGCAGCTACTATTGCTACTACTACAAGTCCAGTGCATTGCAAACACATTGCTATTACTAGTAGTGCATTGCATTTAAAATACTACTATAATTACTACGTCTGCTGCTACTACTGTTACTACTAGTAGTACAGTGCATGGTAAATACAACTACAATTAATACTAATGCTGCTGCTGCTACCACTGCTACTACTAGTAGTAAATTGCATGGCAAATACAACTAATATTACTACAACTGCTGTTGCTACTACTGCTACTACTAATATGAATACCACTAGGCCAGAGCATGGCAAATCTACTACTACAATTGCTATTGCTGCTACTGCTACTACTACTACTTACCCAGGGCGTGCCAAATACAACTACTGTTACCACTACTGCTGCTACTACTGCTGCAACTACTACTGCTACTGTTTCTAATTCTACTGCTTTTACTACTACTACTACTACTACTACTATCCCAGGGCACGGCAAATAATACTACTATTATTACTACTGCTGCTGCTGCTGCTACTACGGCTACTACTGCTATCAATACTACTAGCCAGTGCATGGCAAGTCTACTACTACTACTGCTATTGCTGCTACTTCCACTCCTACTACTGGCCAACTGCCAGGCAAATCTTCTACCACTTCTGCTGCTGCAATCACTGGTACTACTACAAATACTAGCCTATTGCATATCAAATACTACTAGTATTAACACTACTGCTGCTACTCCTCCTACTGCTGCTACGACTACTACTGCTGCTACTTTTTCTCTTAGTAGCCCAGTGCATGGAATATAGTACTTCTATAACTATGCTTATGTCTGCAGTTTATATTACTGCTACTACAACTGCTACTCCTAGTAGACCAGTGCATGGCAAATACTACTACTACTACTACTTCTGCTGCTGCTGATACTACTGCTACTACTTCTGCTAGTACTAGTAGTCCAGTGCATGGCAAATACTACAACTATTACTACTACTGCTGCTGCTGATACTACTGCTACTACTACCATCAATACTACTAGCTCAGTGCATGGCAAATCTACTACTACTACTGCTATTGCTGCTACTTCCACTCCTACTACTGGCCCACTGCCAGGCAAATCTTCTACCACTTCTACTGCTGGTGCGACCACTAGTACTACTACAAATACTAGCCTATTGCATTGCAAATATTACTACTATTAACACTACTGCTGCTACTCCCACTACTGCTGCTACTCCTACTACTGCTGCTACTTGTACCCTTAGTAGCTCAGTGCATGGAGAATACTACTTGTATAACTACTCCTGTGTCTACTGTTTCTATTACTGCTACCACTGCAGCTACTACTAGTAGACCATTGCATGGCAAATACTACTACTATTACTACTGCTGCTGCTGCTGATACTTCTGCTACTACTTCTGCTAGTACTAGTAGTCCAGTGCATGGCAAATACTACTTCTATTATTACTACTGCTGCTACTGCTACTACTATCCATCCTACTAGCTCAGTGCATGGCAAATCTACTACTAGTACTTCTATTGCTACTACTGCTACTACTCCTAATGTCACACTGCAGGGCAACTCTGGTGCTACTACTACTGCTGCTGCGGTCAATTCTAATGCTGTTGCTCCCATTATTACTACTGCTACTACTAGTAGTCCAGTGCATGGCAAATACTACTACTATTACCACAACTGCTGCTACTACTACTGCTGCTGCTATTTCTACTACTACTACTAGTCCAGTGCATGGCAAACACTAGTGCTATTACTAATACTGCTGCTGCTGCTCCTCCTACTTCTACTATTACTGCTACTACTAGCAGTCCTTTGCATTGTAAATACTACTACTATTACTACTACTGCTGCTAGTACGGCTACTACAATGATCTATAATACTAACCCAGTGCATGACAAATCTACTATTCCTACTTCTATTGCGGCTACTGCTACTACTACTGCTAGACCAGTGCATGGCAGATACTACTACTTTTACCACTATTGCTTCTACTTCTAGTACTGCTGCTTCTACTACGTCTGCTGCTTCTTCTACAGCTGCTGCTGCTACTACTACTCATCCTAGCTCTGTTCGTGGAAAATACTGCTACTACAACTGATGCTGATGCTGCTGCTACTACTGCCACTACTAATACCAATACTACTCGACCAGTGCATGGTAAATCTACTACTACCCTTGCTAGTGCTGTGACTGCTCCTACTAGTAGCAGCCCAGTGAAGAGCAAATACTACTACTATTACCACTACTGCTGCTGCTATTACTACTGCAGCAACTAGTAGTGCTGCTGCTGCTGCTGCTACTACTACTATCTCCGTGCATGGCAAATACTTCTACTATTACTACTACTGCTGCTGCTGCTGCTACTACTACTACTACTCCTGCTACTGATAGTAGTGCAGTGCATGGCAAGTACTACTACTGTTTCTACTACTGCTGCTGCCACTTTTATTGCTGTCACTACCACTACTGCTACTACTAGTACTCCAGTGTATGGCAAATACTGCTTCTATTACTACTACTGCTGCCGTTGCTGCTACTGCTACTACTACTGCTACAACTTGCACCCAGTAAATTGCAAACATTACAACTATTACTTCTACTGCTGCTGCTGCTTCTACTGATACTACTGCTACTGCTTCTACTTCTCCTGCTGCTGCTTCTACTACTACCACTACTAGTCCCAGTGCAAGGTAAATAATACGATTATTACGACTACTGCTGCTTCTGCTAGTACTGCTGCTACTACTGCTACTACTGGTAGTCCAGTGCATGAAAAATACTATTACTACTACTGCTGCAGCTGCTGCTACTACTGCTGCTACTACTGCTACTACTAGTGATCCAGTGCATGGCAAATACAACAAATATTACTACTACTGATGTTGCCTCTACTACTGCTAATACTACTATCAATGCTACTAGCCAGTGCATGGCAAATATACTACTACTGCTGCTATTGCTGCTACTTCCACTACTACTACTGGCCCACTGCTGGGCAAATCATCTGCCACTTCTACTGCTGCTGCTGCTACAACTACTACTACTACTACTACTACTAGCCCATTGCATCTCAAATACTACTACTATTACCACTACTGCTGTTAGTCCTACTACTCCTGCTAGTCCTATTACTGCTGCTACTTGTACTATTACTATCCCAGTGCACGGAATGTACTACTAGTAAAGCTACTCCTACGTCTGCTTTTTCTACTACTGCTTCTGCTACTGCTACTACTAGTAGACCAGTGTGTGGCAAATACTACTACTATTACTACTACTGCTGCTGCTGCTACTACTGCTACTACTACTGCTATTACTAGTAGTCCAGGGAATGGCAAATACTACTACTACTATCACTACTACTGCTGCTGCTGCTACTACTACTGCTCCTTCTACTGCAACTACTAGTAGTCCAGTCCTTGGCAAATACTACTACTATGACTATGACTGCTGCTAATGCTACCACTGCTACTACTACTAATCCTGTCCGTGGCAAATGCTACTCTATTACTACTACTGCTGCAGCAGCGGCTACTGCTACTACTAATATCAATACTACGAGCCCAGTGCATGGCAAGTCTACCTCTACTGTTACTATTGCTGCTACTGCTACTACTACATCTTACCCAGTGCATGGCAGATACTACTTCTATTACCACTGCTGCTGCTACCTCTACTGCTGCTGCAGCTACATCTACTGCTGCTGCTATTACTATTACTACTTCTACTACTAGCACAGTGCGTGGCAAATAGTACTAATATTACTACTACCGCTGCTGCTCTTGCTATGACTTCTAGTACTACTGCTACTACTAGTAATCCAGTGTGTCGCAAATACTATTCATACTACTACTGCTGCTGTTGCTACTACTACTATCAATACTACTAGCCCAGTGCATGGCCAATATACTACTACTACTGCTATAGCTGCTACTGCTACTACTACTAGTGGCCCACTGCAGGGCATATCTGCTGCTACTCTTACTGCTGCTTATGCCATTTCTATTCCTGGTGCTACCTCTACTACTGCTGCTACTACTAGTAGTCTAGTGCATGGCAAATACTACTATTACTACTACTTCTGCTGCTGCTACTACTGCTACTACTAGTATCAATACTACTATCCCAGTGCATGGCAAATCTACTAGTACTACACATATTAGTGCTAATGCTAATACTGCTACTTGCACACTGCAGGGCCAATCTGCTGCTACTACTACCGACGTTGCTGCTAATTCTACTTCTGCTGCTACCAATACAACTACTACTCCTAGTACCCCAGTGCATTTCAAATACTACCAATATTACCAGTACTGTTGCTACTACTACTGCTGCTGCTACTAGTACTATTACTAGCCCAGTCCATGCCAAATACTACGACTATTACCACTGCTGCTACTTCTGCTACTATTACTGCTCTTGCTCTTACGACTACTTCTGCTACTACTACTGCTACCGCTTCTAATTCTACTGTTGCTGCTACTACTACTAGCCCAGGGCATGGCAAATACTACTACTATTATTACTACTGCTGCTGCTGCTACTACTTCTACTAGTACTTCTATTACTTGTAGTCTAGTGCATGGGAAATACTACTTCTATTACTACTCCTGCTGCTGCTGCTAATACTGCTACTACTACTACCAATACTACTAGCTTAGTGCATGGGAAATCTGCTACTACTACTGCTGTATCTGCTACCGCTACTACTACTACTACTGGCCAGCTCCAGGGCAAATCTGCTGCTACTACTTCTGTTGCTGCTGCCACTTCTACTGCTCTTGCTACAACTACTACTACTGCTACTACTAGTAGTCCAGTGTATGGTAAATCCTAATACTACTAGTACTACTGCTGATGCAGCTTCTAGTGTTACTGCTACTACTGCTACTACTGCTAGTCCAGTGTATTGCAAATATTATTCTATTACTACTACTGCTGATGCTGCTACTACTGCTACTACTAATATCAATAGTACCAGCCAATTTCATGGCAAACCTACTACTACTCTTGCTATTGCTGCTGCTGCTACTACTACTGCTAACCCAGTGCATGGCAGATGCTACTACTATTACCACTACTGCTGCTGCTGCTGCTACTACTGCTGCCAATAGTAGTCCAGTGCGTGGCAAATACTACTAATATTACCACTACTGCCGCTGCTACTACTTCTACTACTACTATGAATATTACTAGCCCATTGCAAGGCAAATCTACTATTTCTACTTCTATTCCTAACACTTTTACTACTACTACTGGCCCAGTGCAGGGAAAATCTGCTGCTACTTCTAGTGCTGCCCCTGCCACTTCTATTGCTGCTGCTACAGCTACTACTATTACAACTATTGACTAGTGCATCAACAATACTACTACTATTAATATTACTGCTGCTTCTGGTGCTACTACTGCTACTACTATTTGTCCAGTAAATGGCAAATACTACTACTCTTACTACTGCTTCTGATGCTGTTACTACTGCTACTGCTACCATAAATACTACTAGCCCAATCTATTACTCCTACTGCTATTGCTGCTTCTTGTCCTACTACTACTGCCAACTGCAGTGCAAGTTAGCTGCTACTACTACTGTTGCTGCTGTCACATCTACTGATGCTGATCCCACTACTACTACTACGACGACTAGTCCAGTGCATGGCAAATACTACTACAATTACCACTACTGGTTCTACTACAGCAGCTGCTATTTCTACTGCTGCTGCTACTACTAGCGTACTACTAGCCCAGTGCATGGCAAATGGTACTACTATTATTACTACTGCTGCTTCTGCTACTACTACTGCTAGTACTAGCAGTCCAGTGCATTTAAAATTCTACTACTATTTCTATTACTGCTGCTGCTACTACTGATGCTCCTACTACTGCTACTACTAGTAATCCAGTGCATGGCAAATATTATTAATAGTAATACTGCTGCTGCTGCTACTACTACTATAAATACTACTAGCCCAGTGCATGTCAAATATACTACTAATACTGCTATTCCTGCTTCCGCTACTATTACTACTGGCCCACTGCAGGGCAAATCTTCTGCTACTACTACTGCTTCTGCTGTCCGTTCTACTGCTGCTGCTTCCACTACTACTACAACTTCTACTAGTAGCCCAGCGCATGGCCAATACTACTACTATGATGATTACTGCTGCTACTACTAGTACTGCTGATGCTAATTTGATTGCTGCTGCTACTACTACTACTATTAGTTCAGTGTATGTCAAATACTAGTACTATTACTACTACCGCAGCTGCTGCTACTTCTGATACTACTTCTGCTACTACAGGTAGTGCAGTGAATGGCAAATACTATTAATACTACTGCTCAGGCTGCTGCTACTACTGCTACTACTACTGCTACTACTACTAGCACTGTTGCTGCTAATTCTACTGATGCTGCTGCTCTATGTGCTGCTACTACTACTACTAGTCAATGCATGGCAAATACTACTACTATTACTGCTTCTGCTGCTACTACTTCTGCTACTACTGCTACTATTAGTAGTCCAGTGTATATCAAATACTACTAGTATCACCACGACTGCTGCTGCTCGTATTACTACAGCAACTACTAGCCCAGTGCGTGGTAAATACTACTATTACTACCACTTCTGCTTCTGCAGCTACTATTGCTACTACTACAAGTCCAGTGCATTGCAAACACATTGCTATTACTAGTAGTGCATTGCATTTAAAATACTACTATAATTACTACGTCTGCTGCTACTACTGTTACTACTAGTAGTACAGTGCATGGTAAATACAACTACAATTAATACTAATGCTGCTGCTGCTACCACTGCTACTACTAGTAGTAAATTGCATGGCAAATACAACTAATATTACTACAACTGCTGTTGCTACTACTGCTACTACTAATATGAATACCACTAGGCCAGAGCATGGCAAATCTACTACTACAATTGCTATTGCTGCTACTGCTACTACTACTACTTACCCAGGGCGTGCCAAATACAACTACTGTTACCACTACTGCTGCTACTACTGCTGCAACTACTACTGCTACTGTTTCTAATTCTACTGCTTTTGCTACTACTACTACTACTACTATCCCAGGGCACGGCAAATAATATTACTATTATTACTACTGCTGCTGCTGCTGCTACTACGGCTACTACTGCTATCAATACTACTAGCCAGTGCATGGCAAGTCTACTACTACTACTGCTATTGCTGCTACTTCCACTCCTACTACTGGCCAACTGCCAGGCAAATCTTCTACCACTTCTGCTGCTGCGATCACTGGTACTACTACAAATACTAGCCTATTGCATATCAAATACTACTAGTATTAACACTACTGCTGCTACTCCTCCTACTGCTGCTACGACTACTACTGCTGCTACTTTTTCTCTTAGTAGCCCAGTGCATGGAATATAGTACTTCTATAACTACGCTTATGTCTGCAGTTTATATTACTGCTACTACAACTGCTACTCCTAGTAGAGCAGTGCATGGCAAATACTACTACTACTACTACTTCTGCTGCTGCTGATACTACTGCTACTACTTCTGCTAGTACTAGTAGTCCAGTGCATGGCAAATACTACAACTATTACTACTGCTGCTGCTGCTGATACTACTGCTACTACTACCATCAATACTACTAGCTCAGTGCATGGCAAATCTACTACTACTACTGCTATTGCTGCTACTTCCACTCCTACTACTGGCCCACTGCCAGGCAAATCTTCTACCACTTCTACTGCTGGTGCGACCACTAGTACTACTACAAATACTAGCCTATTGCATTGCAAATACTACTACTATTAACACTACTGCTGCTACTCCCACTACTGCTGCTACTCCTACTACTGCTGCTACTTGTACCCTTAGTAGCTCAGTGCATGGAGAATACTACTTGTATAACTACTCCTGTGTCTACTGTTTCTATTACTGCTACCACTGCAGCTACTACTAGTAGACCATTGCATGGCAAATACTACTACTATTACTACTGCTGCTGCTGCTGATACTTCTGCTACTACTTCTGCTAGTACTAGTAGTCCAGTGCATGGCAAATACTACTTCTATTATTACTACTGCTGCTACTGCTACTACTATCCATCCTACTAGCTCAGTGCATGGCAAATCTACTACTAGTACTTCTATTGCTACTACTGCTACTACTCCTAATGTCACACTGCAGGGCAACTCTGGTGCTACTACTACTGCTGCTGCGGTCAATTCTAATGCTGTTGCTCCCATTATTACTACTGCTACTACTAGTAGTCCAGTGCATGGCAAATACTACTACTATTACCACAACTGCTGCTACTACTACTGCTGCTGCTATTTCTACTACTACTACTAGTCCAGTGCATGGCAAACACTAGTGCTATTACTAATACTGCTGCTGCTGCTCCTCCTACTTCTACTATTACTGCTACTACTAGCAGTCCTTTGCATTGTAAATACTACTACTATTACTACTACTGCTGCTAGTACGGCTACTACAATGATCTATAATACTAACCCAGTGCATGGCAAATCTACTATTACTACTTCTATTGCGGCTACTGCTACTACTACTGCTAGACCAGTGCATGGCAGATACTACTACTATTACCACTATTGCTTCTACTTCTAGTACTGCTGCTTCTACTACGTCTGCTGCTTCTTCTACAGCTGCTGCTGCTACTACTACTCATCCTAGCTCTGTTCGTGGAAAATACTGCTACTACAACTGATGCTGATGCTGCTGCTACTACTGCCACTACTAATACCAATACTACTCGACCAGTGCATGGTAAATCTACTACTACCCTTGCTAGTGCTGCGACTGCTCCTACTAGTAGCAGCCCAGTGAATAGCAAATACTACTACTATTACCACTACTGCTGCTGCTATTACTACTGCAGCAACTAGTAGTGCTGCTGCTGCTGCTGCTACTACTACTATCTCCGTGCATGGCAAATACTTCTACTATTACTACTACTGCTGCTGCTGCTGCTACTACTACTACTACTCCTGCTACTGATAGTAGTGCAGTGCATGGCAAGTACTACTACTGTTTCTACTACTGCTGCTGCCACTTTTATTGCTGTCACTACCACTACTGCTACTACTAGTACTCCAGTGTATGGCAAATACTGCTTCTATTACTACTACTGCTGCCGTTGCTGCTACTGCTACTACTACTGCTACAACTTGCACCCAGTAAATTGCAAACATTACAACTATTACTTCTACTGCTGCTGCTGCTTCTACTGATACTACTGCTACTGCTTCTACTTCTCCTGCTGCTGCTTCTACTACTACCACTACTAGTCCCAGTGCAAGGTAAATAATACGATTATTACGACTACTGCTGCTTCTGCTAGTACTGCTGCTACTACTGCTACTACTGGTAGTCCAGTGCATGAAAAATACTCTTACTACTACTGCTGCAGCTGCTGCTACTACTGCTGCTACTACTGCTACTACTAGTGATCCAGTGCATGGCAAATACAACAAATATTACTACTACTGATGTTGCCTCTACTACTGCTAATACTACTATCAATGCTACTAGCCAGTGCATGGCAAATATACTACTACTGCTGCTATTGCTGCTACTTCCACTACTACTACTGGCCCACTGCTGGGCAAATCATCTGCCACTTCTACTGCTGCTGCTGCTACAACTACTACTACTACTACTACTACTAGCCCATTGCATCTCAAATACTACTACTATTACCACTACTGCTGTTAGTCCTACTACTGCTGCTAGTCCTATTACAGCCGCTACTTGTACTACTACTATCCCAGTGCACGGAATGTACTACTAGTAAAGCGACTCCTACGTCTGCTTTTTCTACTACTGCTTCTGCTACTGCTACTACTAGTAGACCAGTGTGTGGCAAATACTACTACTATTACTACTACTGCTGCTGCTGCTACTACTGCTACTACTACTGCTATTACTAGTAGTCCAGGGAATGGCAAATACTACTACTACTATCACTACTACTGCTGCTGCTGCTACTACTACTGCTCCTTCTACTGCAACTACTAGTAGTCCAGTCCTTGGCAAATACTACTACTATGACTATGACTGCTGCTAATGCTACCACTGCTACTACTACTAATCCTGTCCGTGGCAAATGCTACTCTATTACTACTACTGCTGCAGCAGCGGCTACTGCTACTACTAATATCAATACTACGAGCCCAGTGCATGGCAAGTCTACCTCTACTGTTACTATTGCTGCTACTGCTACTACTACTTCTTACCCAGTGCATGGCAGATACTACTTCTATTACCACTGCTGCTGCTACCTCTACTGCTGCTGCAGCTACATCTACTGCTGCTGCTATTACTATTACTACTTCTACTACTAGCACAGTGCGTGGCAAATAGTACTAATATTACTACTACCGCTGCTGCTGTTGCTATGACTTCTAGTACTACTGCTACTACTAGTAATCCAGTGTGTCGCAAATACTATTCATACTACTACTGCTGCTGTTGCTACTACTACTATCAATACTACTAGCCCAGTGCATGGCCAATATACTACTACTACTGCTATAGCTGCTACTGCTACTACTACTAGTGGCCCACTGCAGGGCATATCTGCTGCTACTCTTACTGCTGCTTATGCCATTTCTATTCCTGGTGCTACCTCTACTACTGCTGCTACTACTAGTAGTCTAGTGCATGGCAAATACTACTATTACTACTACTTCTGCTGCTGCTACTACTGCTACTACTAGTATCAATACTACTATCCCAGTGCATGGCAAATCTACTAGTACTACACCTATTAGTGCTAATGCTAATACTGCTACTTGCACACTGCAGGGCCAATCTGCTGCTACTACTACCGACGTTGCTGCTAATTCTACTTCTGCTGCTACCAATACAACTACTACTCCTAGTACCCCAGTGCATTTCAAATACTACCAATATTACCAGTACTGTTGCTACTACTACTGCTGCTGCTACTAGTACTATTACTAGCCCAGTCCATGCCAAATACTACGACTATTACCACTGCTGCTACTTCTGCTACTCTTACTGCTCTTGCTCTTACGACTACTTCTGTTACTACTACTGCTACCGCTTCTAATTCTACTGTTGCTGCTACTACTACTAGCCCAGGGCATGGCAAATACTACTACTATTATTACTACTGCTGCTGCTGCTACTACTTCTACTAGTACTTCTATTACTTGTAGTCTAGTGCATGGGAAATACTACTTCTATTACTACTCCTGCTGCTGCTGCTACTACTGCTACTACTACTACCAATACTACTAGCTTAGTGCATGGGAAATCTGCTACTACTACTGCTGTATCTGCTACCGCTACTACTACTACTACTGGCCAGCTCCAGGGCAAATCTGCTGCTACTACTTCTGTTGCTGCTGCCACTTCTACTGCTCTTGCTACAACTACTACTACTGCTACTACTAGTAGTCCAGTGTATGGTAAATCCTAATACTACTAGTACTACTGCTGATGCAGCTTCTAGTGTTACTGCTACTACTGCTACTACTGCTAGTCCAGTGTATTGCAAATATTATTCTAATACTACTACTGCTGATGCTGCTACTACTGCTACTACTAATATCAATAGTACCAGCCAATTTCATGGCAAACCTACTACTACTCTTGCTATTGCTGCTGCTGCTACTACTACTGCTAACCCAGTGCATGGCAGATGCTACTACTATTACCACTACTGCTGCTGCTGCTGCTACTACTGCTGCTAATAGTAGTCCAGTGCGTTTCAAATACTACTAATATTACCACTACTGCCGCTGCTACTACTTCTACTACTACTATGAATATTACTAGCCCATTGCAAGGCAAATCTACTATTTCTACTTCTATTCCTAACACTTTTACTACTACTACTGGCCCAGTGCAGGGAAAATCTGCTGCTACTTCTAGTGCTGCCCCTGCCACTTCTATTGCTGCTGCTACAGCTACTACTATTACAACTATTGACTAGTGCATCAACAATACTACTACTATTAATATTACTGCTGCTTCTGGTGCTACTACTGCTACTACTATTTGTCCAGTAAATGGCAAATACTACTACTCTTACTACTGCTTCTGATGCTGTTACTACTGCTACTACTACCATCAATACTACTAGTCCAATCTATTACTCCTACTGCTATTGCTGCTTCTTGTCCTACTACTACTGCCAACTGCAGTGCAAGTTAGCTGCTACTACTACTGTTGCTGCTGTCACATCTACTGATGCTGATCCCACTACTACTACTACGACGACTAGTCCAGTGCATGGCAAATACTACTACAATTTCCACTACTGGTTCTACTACAGCAGCTGCTATTTCTACTGCTGCTGCTACTACTAGTGTACTACTAGCCCAGTGCATGGCAAATGGTACTACTATTATTACTACTGCTACTTCTGCTACTACTACTGCTAGTACTAGCAGTCCAGTGCATTTAAAATTCTACTACTATTTCTATTACTGCTGCTGCTACTACTGATGCTCCTACTACTGCTACTACTAGTAATCCAGTGCATGGCAAATATTATTAATAGTAATACTGCTGCTGCTGCTACTACTACTATAAATACTACTAGCCCAGTGCATGTCAAATATACTACTAATACTGCTATTCCTGCTTCCGCTACTATTACTACTGGCCCACTGCAGGGCAAATCTTCTGCTACTACTACTGCTTCTGCTGTCCGTTCTACTGCTGCTGCTTCCACTACTACTACAACTTCTACTAGTAGCCCAGCGCATGGCCAATACTACTACTATGATGATTACTGCTGCTACTACTAGTACTGCTGATGCTAATTTGATTGCTGCTGCTACTACTACTACTATTAGTTCAGTGTATGTCAAATGCTAGTACTATTACTACTACCGCAGCTGCTGCTACTTCTGATACTACTTCTGCTACTACAGGTAGTGCAGTGAATGGCAAATACTATTAACACTACTGCTCAGGCTGCTGCTACTACTGCTACTACTACTGCTACTACTACTAGCACTGTTGCTGCTAATTCTACTGATGCTGCTGCTCTATGTGCTGCTACTACTACTACTAGTCAATGCATGGCAAATACTACTACTATTACTGCTTCTGCTGCTACTACTTCTGCTACTACTGCTACTATTAGTAGTCCAGTGTATATCAAATACTACTAGTATCACCACGACTGCTGCTACTACTTCGACTGCCGCTGCTACTTCTCCTGCTGCTCGTATTACTACAGCTACTACTAGCCCAGTGCGTGGTAAATACTACTACTATTACTACCACTGCTGCTTCTGCAGCTACTATTGCTACTACTACAAGTCCAGTGCATTGCAAACACATTGCTATTACTAGTAGTGCATTGCATTTAAAATACTACTATAATTACTACGTCTGCTGCTACTACTGTTACTACTAGTAGTACAGTGCATGGTAAATACAACTACAATTAATACTAATGCTGCTGCTGCTACCACTGCTACTACTAGTAGTAAATTGCATGGCAAATACAACTAATATTACTACAACTGCTGTTGCTACTACTGCTACTACTAATATGAATACCACTAGGCCAGAGCATGGCAAATCTACTACTACAATTGCTATTGCTGCTACTGCTACTACTACTACTTACCCAGGGCGTGCCAAATACAACTACTGTTACCACTACTGCTGCTACTACTGCTGCAACTACTACTGCTACTGTTTCTAATTCTACTGCTTTTACTACTACTACTACTACTACTACTATCCCAGGGCACGGCAAATAATACTACTATTATTACTACTGCTGCTGCTGCTGCTACTACGGCTACTACTGCTATCAATACTACTAGCCAGTGCATGGCAAGTCTACTACTACTACTGCTATTGCTGCTACTTCCACTCCTACTACTGGCCAACTGCCAGGCAAATCTTCTACCACTTCTGCTGCTGCAATCACTGGTACTACTACAAATACTAGCCTATTGCATATCAAATACTACTAGTATTAACACTACTGCTGCTACTCCTCCTACTGCTGCTACGACTACTACTGCTGCTACTTTTTCTCTTAGTAGCCCAGTGCATGGAATATAGTACTTCTATAACTATGCTTATGTCTGCAGTTTATATTACTGCTACTACAACTGCTACTCCTAGTAGACCAGTGCATGGCAAATACTACTACTACTACTACTTCTGCTGCTGCTGATACTACTGCTACTACTTCTGCTAGTACTAGTAGTCCAGTGCATGGCAAATACTACAACTATTACTACTACTGCTGCTGCTGATACTACTGCTACTACTACCATCAATACTACTAGCTCAGTGCATGGCAAATCTACTACTACTACTGCTATTGCTGCTACTTCCACTCCTACTACTGGCCCACTGCCAGGCAAATCTTCTACCACTTCTACTGCTGGTGCGACCACTAGTACTACTACAAATACTAGCCTATTGCATTGCAAATATTACTACTATTAACACTACTGCTGCTACTCCCACTACTGCTGCTACTCCTACTACTGCTGCTACTTGTACCCTTAGTAGCTCAGTGCATGGAGAATACTACTTGTATAACTACTCCTGTGTCTACTGTTTCTATTACTGCTACCACTGCAGCTACTACTAGTAGACCATTGCATGGCAAATACTACTACTATTACTACTGCTGCTGCTGCTGATACTTCTGCTACTACTTCTGCTAGTACTAGTAGTCCAGTGCATGGCAAATACTACTTCTATTATTACTACTGCTGCTACTGCTACTACTATCCATCCTACTAGCTCAGTGCATGGCAAATCTACTACTAGTACTTCTATTGCTACTACTGCTACTACTCCTAATGTCACACTGCAGGGCAACTCTGGTGCTACTACTACTGCTGCTGCGGTCAATTCTAATGCTGTTGCTCCCATTATTACTACTGCTACTACTAGTAGTCCAGTGCATGGCAAATACTACTACTATTACCACAACTGCTGCTACTACTACTGCTGCTGCTATTTCTACTACTACTACTAGTCCAGTGCATGGCAAACACTAGTGCTATTACTAATACTGCTGCTGCTGCTCCTCCTACTTCTACTATTACTGCTACTACTAGCAGTCCTTTGCATTGTAAATACTACTACTATTACTACTACTGCTGCTAGTACGGCTACTACAATGATCTATAATACTAACCCAGTGCATGACAAATCTACTATTCCTACTTCTATTGCGGCTACTGCTACTACTACTGCTAGACCAGTGCATGGCAGATACTACTACTTTTACCACTATTGCTTCTACTTCTAGTACTGCTGCTTCTACTACGTCTGCTGCTTCTTCTACAGCTGCTGCTGCTACTACTACTCATCCTAGCTCTGTTCGTGGAAAATACTGCTACTACAACTGATGCTGATGCTGCTGCTACTACTGCCACTACTAATACCAATACTACTCGACCAGTGCATGGTAAATCTACTACTACCCTTGCTAGTGCTGTGACTGCTCCTACTAGTAGCAGCCCAGTGAAGAGCAAATACTACTACTATTACCACTACTGCTGCTGCTATTACTACTGCAGCAACTAGTAGTGCTGCTGCTGCTGCTGCTACTACTACTATCTCCGTGCATGGCAAATACTTCTACTATTACTACTACTGCTGCTGCTGCTGCTACTACTACTACTACTCCTGCTACTGATAGTAGTGCAGTGCATGGCAAGTACTACTACTGTTTCTACTACTGCTGCTGCCACTTTTATTGCTGTCACTACCACTACTGCTACTACTAGTACTCCAGTGTATGGCAAATACTGCTTCTATTACTACTACTGCTGCCGTTGCTGCTACTGCTACTACTACTGCTACAACTTGCACCCAGTAAATTGCAAACATTACAACTATTACTTCTACTGCTGCTGCTGCTTCTACTGATACTACTGCTACTGCTTCTACTTCTCCTGCTGCTGCTTCTACTACTACCACTACTAGTCCCAGTGCAAGGTAAATAATACGATTATTACGACTACTGCTGCTTCTGCTAGTACTGCTGCTACTACTGCTACTACTGGTAGTCCAGTGCATGAAAAATACTATTACTACTACTGCTGCAGCTGCTGCTACTACTGCTGCTACTACTGCTACTACTAGTGATCCAGTGCATGGCAAATACAACAAATATTACTACTACTGATGTTGCCTCTACTACTGCTAATACTACTATCAATGCTACTAGCCAGTGCATGGCAAATATACTACTACTGCTGCTATTGCTGCTACTTCCACTACTACTACTGGCCCACTGCTGGGCAAATCATCTGCCACTTCTACTGCTGCTGCTGCTACAACTACTACTACTACTACTACTACTAGCCCATTGCATCTCAAATACTACTACTATTACCACTACTGCTGTTAGTCCTACTACTCCTGCTAGTCCTATTACTGCTGCTACTTGTACTATTACTATCCCAGTGCACGGAATGTACTACTAGTAAAGCTACTCCTACGTCTGCTTTTTCTACTACTGCTTCTGCTACTGCTACTACTAGTAGACCAGTGTGTGGCAAATACTACTACTATTACTACTACTGCTGCTGCTGCTACTACTGCTACTACTACTGCTATTACTAGTAGTCCAGGGAATGGCAAATACTACTACTACTATCACTACTACTGCTGCTGCTGCTACTACTACTGCTCCTTCTACTGCAACTACTAGTAGTCCAGTCCTTGGCAAATACTACTACTATGACTATGACTGCTGCTAATGCTACCACTGCTACTACTACTAATCCTGTCCGTGGCAAATGCTACTCTATTACTACTACTGCTGCAGCAGCGGCTACTGCTACTACTAATATCAATACTACGAGCCCAGTGCATGGCAAGTCTACCTCTACTGTTACTATTGCTGCTACTGCTACTACTACATCTTACCCAGTGCATGGCAGATACTACTTCTATTACCACTGCTGCTGCTACCTCTACTGCTGCTGCAGCTACATCTACTGCTGCTGCTATTACTATTACTACTTCTACTACTAGCACAGTGCGTGGCAAATAGTACTAATATTACTACTACCGCTGCTGCTCTTGCTATGACTTCTAGTACTACTGCTACTACTAGTAATCCAGTGTGTCGCAAATACTATTCATACTACTACTGCTGCTGTTGCTACTACTACTATCAATACTACTAGCCCAGTGCATGGCCAATATACTACTACTACTGCTATAGCTGCTACTGCTACTACTACTAGTGGCCCACTGCAGGGCATATCTGCTGCTACTCTTACTGCTGCTTATGCCATTTCTATTCCTGGTGCTACCTCTACTACTGCTGCTACTACTAGTAGTCTAGTGCATGGCAAATACTACTATTACTACTACTTCTGCTGCTGCTACTACTGCTACTACTAGTATCAATACTACTATCCCAGTGCATGGCAAATCTACTAGTACTACACATATTAGTGCTAATGCTAATACTGCTACTTGCACACTGCAGGGCCAATCTGCTGCTACTACTACCGACGTTGCTGCTAATTCTACTTCTGCTGCTACCAATACAACTACTACTCCTAGTACCCCAGTGCATTTCAAATACTACCAATATTACCAGTACTGTTGCTACTACTACTGCTGCTGCTACTAGTACTATTACTAGCCCAGTCCATGCCAAATACTACGACTATTACCACTGCTGCTACTTCTGCTACTATTACTGCTCTTGCTCTTACGACTACTTCTGCTACTACTACTGCTACCGCTTCTAATTCTACTGTTGCTGCTACTACTACTAGCCCAGGGCATGGCAAATACTACTACTATTATTACTACTGCTGCTGCTGCTACTACTTCTACTAGTACTTCTATTACTTGTAGTCTAGTGCATGGGAAATACTACTTCTATTACTACTCCTGCTGCTGCTGCTAATACTGCTACTACTACTACCAATACTACTAGCTTAGTGCATGGGAAATCTGCTACTACTACTGCTGTATCTGCTACCGCTACTACTACTACTACTGGCCAGCTCCAGGGCAAATCTGCTGCTACTACTTCTGTTGCTGCTGCCACTTCTACTGCTCTTGCTACAACTACTACTACTGCTACTACTAGTAGTCCAGTGTATGGTAAATCCTAATACTACTAGTACTACTGCTGATGCAGCTTCTAGTGTTACTGCTACTACTGCTACTACTGCTAGTCCAGTGTATTGCAAATATAATTCTATTACTACTACTGCTGATGCTGCTACTACTGCTACTACTAATATCAATAGTACCAGCCAATTTCATGGCAAACCTACTACTACTCTTGCTATTGCTGCTGCTGCTACTACTACTGCTAACCCAGTGCATGGCAGATGCTACTACTATTACCACTACTGCTGCTGCTGCTGCTACTACTGCTGCCAATAGTAGTCCAGTGCGTGGCAAATACTACTAATATTACCACTACTGCCGCTGCTACTACTTCTACTACTACTATGAATATTACTAGCCCATTGCAAGGCAAATCTACTATTTCTACTTCTATTCCTAACACTTTTACTACTACTACTGGCCCAGTGCAGGGAAAATCTGCTGCTACTTCTAGTGCTGCCCCTGCCACTTCTATTGCTGCTGCTACAGCTACTACTATTACAACTATTGACTAGTGCATCAACAATACTACTACTATTAATATTACTGCTGCTTCTGGTGCTACTACTGCTACTACTATTTGTCCAGTAAATGGCAAATACTACTACTCTTACTACTGCTTCTGATGCTGTTACTACTGCTACTGCTACCATAAATACTACTAGCCCAATCTATTACTCCTACTGCTATTGCTGCTTCTTGTCCTACTACTACTGCCAACTGCAGTGCAAGTTAGCTGCTACTACTACTGTTGCTGCTGTCACATCTACTGATGCTGATCCCACTACTACTACTACGACGACTAGTCCAGTGCATGGCAAATACTACTACAATTACCACTACTGGTTCTACTACAGCAGCTGCTATTTCTACTGCTGCTGCTACTACTAGCGTACTACTAGCCCAGTGCATGGCAAATGGTACTACTATTATTACTACTGCTGCTTCTGCTACTACTACTGCTAGTACTAGCAGTCCAGTGCATTTAAAATTCTACTACTATTTCTATTACTGCTGCTGCTACTACTGATGCTCCTACTACTGCTACTACTAGTAATCCAGTGCATGGCAAATATTATTAATAGTAATACTGCTGCTGCTGCTACTACTACTATAAATACTACTAGCCCAGTGCATGTCAAATATACTACTAATACTGCTATTCCTGCTTCCGCTACTATTACTACTGGCCCACTGCAGGGCAAATCTTCTGCTACTACTACTGCTTCTGCTGTCCGTTCTACTGCTGCTGCTTCCACTACTACTACAACTTCTACTAGTAGCCCAGCGCATGGCCAATACTACTACTATGATGATTACTGCTGCTACTACTAGTACTGCTGATGCTAATTTGATTGCTGCTGCTACTACTACTACTATTAGTTCAGTGTATGTCAAATACTAGTACTATTACTACTACCGCAGCTGCTGCTACTTCTGATACTACTTCTGCTACTACAGGTAGTGCAGTGAATGGCAAATACTATTAATACTACTGCTCAGGCTGCTGCTACTACTGCTAATACTACTGCTACTACTACTAGCACTGTTGCTGCTAATTCTACTGATGCTGCTGCTCTATGTGCTGCTACTACTACTACTAGTCAATGCATGGCAAATACTACTACTATTACTGCTTCTGCTGCTACTACTTCTGCTACTACTGCTACTATTAGTAGTCCAGTGTATATCAAATACTACTAGTATCACCACGACTGCTGCTGCTCGTATTACTACAGCAACTACTAGCCCAGTGCGTGGTAAATACTACTATTACTACCACTTCTGCTTCTGCAGCTACTATTGCTACTACTACAAGTCCAGTGCATTGCAAACACATTGCTATTACTAGTAGTGCATTGCATTTAAAATACTACTATAATTACTACGTCTGCTGCTACTACTGTTACTACTAGTAGTACAGTGCATGGTAAATACAACTACAATTAATACTAATGCTGCTGCTGCTACCACTGCTACTACTAGTAGTAAATTGCATGGCAAATACAACTAATATTACTACAACTGCTGTTGCTACTACTGCTACTACTAATATGAATACCACTAGGCCAGAGCATGGCAAATCTACTACTACAATTGCTATTGCTGCTACTGCTACTACTACTACTTACCCAGGGCGTGCCAAATACAACTACTGTTACCACTACTGCTGCTACTACTGCTGCAACTACTACTGCTACTGTTTCTAATTCTACTGCTTTTGCTACTACTACTACTACTACTATCCCAGGGCACGGCAAATAATATTACTATTATTACTACTGCTGCTGCTGCTGCTACTACGGCTACTACTGCTATCAATACTACTAGCCAGTGCATGGCAAGTCTACTACTACTACTGCTATTGCTGCTACTTCCACTCCTACTACTGGCCAACTGCCAGGCAAATCTTCTACCACTTCTGCTGCTGCGATCACTGGTACTACTACAAATACTAGCCTATTGCATATCAAATACTACTAGTATTAACACTACTGCTGCTACTCCTCCTACTGCTGCTACGACTACTACTGCTGCTACTTTTTCTCTTAGTAGCCCAGTGCATGGAATATAGTACTTCTATAACTACGCTTATGTCTGCAGTTTATATTACTGCTACTACAACTGCTACTCCTAGTAGACCAGTGCATGGCAAATACTACTACTACTACTACTTCTGCTGCTGCTGATACTACTGCTACTACTTCTGCTAGTACTAGTAGTCCAGTGCATGGCAAATACTACAACTATTACTACTACTGCTGCTGCTGATACTACTGCTACTACTACCATCAATACTACTAGCTCAGTGCATGGCAAATCTACTACTACTACTGCTATTGCTGCTACTTCCACTCCTACTACTGGCCCACTGCCAGGCAAATCTTCTACCACTTCTACTGCTGGTGCGACCACTAGTACTACTACAAATACTAGCCTATTGCATTGCAAATACTACTACTATTAACACTACTGCTGCTACTCCCACTACTGCTGCTACTCCTACTACTGCTGCTACTTGTACCCTTAGTAGCTCAGTGCATGGAGAATACTACTTGTATAACTACTCCTGTGTCTACTGTTTCTATTACTGCTACCACTGCAGCTACTACTAGTAGACCATTGCATGGCAAATACTACTACTATTACTACTGCTGCTGCTGCTGATACTTCTGCTACTACTTCTGCTAGTACTAGTAGTCCAGTGCATGGCAAATACTACTTCTATTATTACTACTGCTGCTACTGCTACTACTATCCATCCTACTAGCTCAGTGCATGGCAAATCTACTACTAGTACTTCTATTGCTACTACTGCTACTACTCCTAATGTCACACTGCAGGGCAACTCTGGTGCTACTACTACTGCTGCTGCGGTCAATTCTAATGCTGTTGCTCCCATTATTACTACTGCTACTACTAGTAGTCCAGTGCATGGCAAATACTACTACTATTACCACAACTGCTGCTACTACTACTGCTGCTGCTATTTCTACTACTACTACTAGTCCAGTGCATGGCAAACACTAGTGCTATTACTAATACTGCTGCTGCTGCTCCTCCTACTTCTACTATTACTGCTACTACTAGCAGTCCTTTGCATTGTAAATACTACTACTATTACTACTACTGCTGCTAGTACGGCTACTACAATGATCTATAATACTAACCCAGTGCATGACAAATCTACTATTACTACTTCTATTGCGGCTACTGCTACTACTACTGCTAGACCAGTGCATGGCAGATACTACTACTATTACCACTATTGCTTCTACTTCTAGTACTGCTGCTTCTACTACGGCTGCTGCTTCTTCTACAGCTGCTGCTGCTACTACTACTCATCCTAGCTCTGTTCGTGGAAAATACTGCTACTACAACTGATGCTGATGCTGCTGCTACTACTGCCACTACTAATACCAATACTACTCGACCAGTGCATGGTAAATCTACTACTACCCTTGCTAGTGCTGCGACTGCTCCTACTAGTAGCAGCCCAGTGAATAGCAAATACTACTACTATTACCACTACTGCTGCTGCTATTACTACTGCAGCAACTAGTAGTGCTGCTGCTGCTGCTGCTACTACTACTATCTCCGTGCATGGCAAATACTTCTACTATTACTACTACTGCTGCTGCTGCTGCTACTACTACTACTACTCCTGCTACTGATAGTAGTGCAGTGCATGGCAAGTACTACTACTGTTTCTACTACTGCTGCTGCCACTTTTATTGCTGTCACTACCACTACTGCTACTACTAGTACTCCAGTGTATGGCAAATACTGCTTCTATTACTACTACTGCTGCCGTTGCTGCTACTGCTACTACTACTGCTACAACTTGCACCCAGTAAATTGCAAACATTACAACTATTACTTCTACTGCTGCTGCTGCTTCTACTGATACTACTGCTACTGCTTCTACTTCTCCTGCTGCTGCTTCTACTACTACCACTACTAGTCCCAGTGCAAGGTAAATAATACGATTATTACGACTACTGCTGCTTCTGCTAGTACTGCTGCTACTACTGCTACTACTGGTAGTCCAGTGCATGAAAAATACTATTACTACTACTGCTGCAGCTGCTGCTACTACTGCTGCTACTACTGCTACTACTAGTGATCCAGTGCATGGCAAATACAACAAATATTACTACTACTGATGTTGCCTCTACTACTGCTAATACTACTATCAATGCTACTAGCCAGTGCATGGCAAATATACTACTACTGCTGCTATTGCTGCTACTTCCACTACTACTACTGGCCCACTGCTGGGCAAATCATCTGCCACTTCTACTGCTGCTGCTGCTACAACTACTACTACTACTACTACTACTAGCCCATTGCATCTCAAATACTACTACTATTACCACTACTGCTGTTAGTCCTACTACTGCTGCTAGTCCTATTACAGCCGCTACTTGTACTACTACTATCCCAGTGCACGGAATGTACTACTAGTAAAGCGACTCCTACGTCTGCTTTTTCTACTACTGCTTCTGCTACTGCTACTACTAGTAGACCAGTGTGTGGCAAATACTACTACTATTACTACTACTGCTGCTGCTGCTACTACTGCTACTACTACTGCTATTACTAGTAGTCCAGGGAATGGCAAATACTACTACTACTATCACTACTACTGCTGCTGCTGCTACTACTACTGCTCCTTCTACTGCAACTACTAGTAGTCCAGTCCTTGGCAAATACTACTACTATGACTATGACTGCTGCTAATGCTACCACTGCTACTACTACTAATCCTGTCCGTGGCAAATGCTACTCTATTACTACTACTGCTGCAGCAGCGGCTACTGCTACTACTAATATCAATACTACGAGCCCAGTGCATGGCAAGTCTACCTCTACTCTTACTATTGCTGCTACTGCTACTACTACTTCTTACCCAGTGCATGGCAGATACTACTTCTATTACCACTGCTGCTGCTACCTCTACTGCTGCTGCAGCTACATCTACTGCTGCTGCTATTACTATTACTACTTCTACTACTAGCACAGTGCGTGGCAAATAGTACTAATATTACTACTACCGCTGCTGCTGTTGCTATGACTTCTAGTACTACTGCTACTACTAGTAATCCAGTGTGTCGCAAATACTATTCATACTACTACTGCTGCTGTTGCTACTACTACTATCAATACTACTAGCCCAGTGCATGGCCAATATACTACTACTACTGCTATAGCTGCTACTGCTACTACTACTAGTGGCCCACTGCAGGGCATATCTGCTGCTACTCTTACTGCTGCTTATGCCATTTCTATTCCTGGTGCTACCTCTACTACTGCTGCTACTACTAGTAGTCTAGTGCATGGCAAATACTACTATTACTACTACTTCTGCTGCTGCTACTACTGCTACTACTAGTATCAATACTACTATCCCAGTGCATGGCAAATCTACTAGTACTACACATATTAGTGCTAATGCTAATACTGCTACTTGCACACTGCAGGGCCAATCTGCTGCTACTACTACCGACGTTGCTGCTAATTCTACTTCTGCTGCTACCAATACAACTACTACTCCTAGTACCCCAGTGCATTTCAAATACTACCAATATTACCAGTACTGTTGCTACTACTACTGCTGCTGCTACTAGTACTATTACTAGCCCAGTCCATGCCAAATACTACGACTATTACCACTGCTGCTACTTCTGCTACTATTACTGCTCTTGCTCTTACGACTACTTCTGCTACTACTACTGCTACCGCTTCTAATTCTACTGTTGCTGCTACTACTACTAGCCCAGGGCATGGCAAATACTATTACTATTATTACTACTGCTGCTGCTGCTACTACTTCTACTAGTACTTCTATTACTTGTAGTCTAGTGCATGGGAAATACTACTTCTATTACTACTCCTGCTGCTGCTGCTACTACTGCTACTACTACTACCAATACTACTAGCTTAGTGCATGGGAAATCTGCTACTACTACTGCTGTATCTGCTACCGCTACTACTACTACTACTGGCCAGCTCCAGGGCAAATCTGCTGCTACTACTTCTGTTGCTGCTGCCACTTCTACTGCTCTTGCTACAACTACTACTACTGCTACTACTAGTAGTCCAGTGTATGGTAAATCCTAATACTACTAGTACTACTGCTGATGCAGCTTCTAGTGTTACTGCTACTACTGCTACTACTGCTAGTCCAGTGTATTGCAAATATTATTCTAATACTACTACTGCTGATGCTGCTACTACTGCTACTACTAATATCAATAGTACCAGCCAATTTCATGGCAAACCTACTACTACTCTTGCTATTGCTGCTGCTGCTACTACTACTGCTAACCCAGTGCATGGCAGATGCTACTACTATTACCACTACTGCTGCTGCTGCTGCTACTACTGCTGCTAATAGTAGTCCAGTGCGTTTCAAATACTACTAATATTACCACTACTGCCGCTGCTACTACTTCTACTACTACTATGAATATTACTAGCCCATTGCAAGGCAAATCTACTATTTCTACTTCTATTCCTAACACTTTTACTACTACTACTGGCCCAGTGCAGGGAAAATCTGCTGCTACTTCTAGTGCTGCCCCTGCCACTTCTATTGCTGCTGCTACAGCTACTACTATTACAACTATTGACTAGTGCATCAACAATACTACTACTATTAATATTACTGCTGCTTCTGGTGCTACTACTGCTACTACTATTTGTCCAGTAAATGGCAAATACTACTACTCTTACTACTGCTTCTGATGCTGTTACTACTGCTACTACTACCATCAATACTACTAGTCCAATCTATTACTCCTACTGCTATTGCTGCTTCTTGTCCTACTACTACTGCCAACTGCAGTGCAAGTTAGCTGCTACTACTACTGTTGCTGCTGTCACATCTACTGATGCTGATCCCACTACTACTACTACGACGACTAGTCCAGTGCATGGCAAATACTACTACAATTTCCACTACTGGTTCTACTACAGCAGCTGCTATTTCTACTGCTGCTGCTACTACTAGTGTACTACTAGCCCAGTGCATGGCAAATGGTACTACTATTATTACTACTGCTACTTCTGCTACTACTACTGCTAGTACTAGCAGTCCAGTGCATTTAAAATTCTACTACTATTTCTATTACTGCTGCTGCTACTACTGATGCTCCTACTACTGCTACTACTAGTAATCCAGTGCATGGCAAATATTATTAATAGTAATACTGCTGCTGCTGCTACTACTACTATAAATACTACTAGCCCAGTGCATGTCAAATATACTACTAATACTGCTATTCCTGCTTCCGCTACTATTACTACTGGCCCACTGCAGGGCAAATCTTCTGCTACTACTACTGCTTCTGCTGTCCGTTCTACTGCTGCTGCTTCCACTACTACTACAACTTCTACTAGTAGCCCAGCGCATGGCCAATACTACTACTATGATGATTACTGCTGCTACTACTAGTACTGCTGATGCTAATTTGATTGCTGCTGCTACTACTACTACTATTAGTTCAGTGTATGTCAAATGCTAGTACTATTACTACTACCGCAGCTGCTGCTACTTCTGATACTACTTCTGCTACTACAGGTAGTGCAGTGAATGGCAAATACTATTAACACTACTGCTCAGGCTGCTGCTACTACTGCTACTACTACTGCTACTACTACTAGCACTGTTGCTGCTAATTCTACTGATGCTGCTGCTCTATGTGCTGCTACTACTACTACTAGTCAATGCATGGCAAATACTACTACTATTACTGCTTCTGCTGCTACTACTTCTGCTACTACTGCTACTATTAGTAGTCCAGTGTATATCAAATACTACTAGTATCACCACGACTGCTGCTACTACTTCGACTGCCGCTGCTACTTCTCCTGCTGCTCGTATTACTACAGCTACTACTAGCCCAGTGCGTGGTAAATACTACTACTATTACTACCACTGCTGCTTCTGCAGCTACTATTGCTACTACTACAAGTCCAGTGCATTGCAAACACATTGCTATTACTAGTAGTGCATTGCATTTAAAATACTACTATAATTACTACGTCTGCTGCTACTACTGTTACTACTAGTAGTACAGTGCATGGTAAATACAACTACAATTAATACTAATGCTGCTGCTGCTACCACTGCTACTACTAGTAGTAAATTGCATGGCAAATACAACTAATATTACTACAACTGCTGTTGCTACTACTGCTACTACTAATATGAATACCACTAGGCCAGAGCATGGCAAATCTACTACTACAATTGCTATTGCTGCTACTGCTACTACTACTACTTACCCAGGGCGTGCCAAATACAACTACTGTTACCACTACTGCTGCTACTACTGCTGCAACTACTACTGCTACTGTTTCTAATTCTACTGCTTTTACTACTACTACTACTACTACTATCCCAGGGCACGGCAAATAATACTACTATTATTACTACTGCTGCTGCTGCTGCTACTACGGCTACTACTGCTATCAATACTACTAGCCAGTGCATGGCAAGTCTACTACTACTACTGCTATTGCTGCTACTTCCACTCCTACTACTGGCCAACTGCCAGGCAAATCTTCTACCACTTCTGCTGCTGCAATCACTGGTACTACTACAAATACTAGCCTATTGCATATCAAATACTACTAGTATTAACACTACTGCTGCTACTCCTCCTACTGCTGCTACGACTACTACTGCTGCTACTTTTTCTCTTAGTAGCCCAGTGCATGGAATATAGTACTTCTATAACTATGCTTATGTCTGCAGTTTATATTACTGCTACTACAACTGCTACTCCTAGTAGACCAGTGCATGGCAAATACTACTACTACTACTACTTCTGCTGCTGCTGATACTACTGCTACTACTTCTGCTAGTACTAGTAGTCCAGTGCATGGCAAATACTACAACTATTACTACTACTGCTGCTGCTGATACTACTGCTACTACTACCATCAATACTACTAGCTCAGTGCATGGCAAATCTACTACTACTACTGCTATTGCTGCTACTTCCACTCCTACTACTGGCCCACTGCCAGGCAAATCTTCTACCACTTCTACTGCTGGTGCAACCACTAGTACTACTACAAATACTAGCCTATTGCATTGCAAATATTACTACTATTAACACTACTGCTGCTACTCCCACTACTGCTGCTACTCCTACTACTGCTGCTACTTGTACCCTTAGTAGCTCAGTGCATGGAGAATACTACTTGTATAACTACTCCTGTGTCTACTGTTTCTATTACTGCTACCACTGCAGCTACTACTAGTAGACCATTGCATGGCAAATACTACTACTATTACTACTGCTGCTGCTGCTGATACTTCTGCTACTACTTCTGCTAGTACTAGTAGTCCAGTGCATGGCAAATACTACTTCTATTATTACTACTGCTGCTACTGCTACTACTATCCATCCTACTAGCTCAGTGCATGGCAAATCTACTACTAGTACTTCTATTGCTACTACTGCTACTACTCCTAATGTCACACTGCAGGGCAACTCTGGTGCTACTACTACTGCTGCTGCGGTCAATTCTAATGCTGTTGCTCCCATTATTACTACTGCTACTACTAGTAGTCCAGTGCATGGCAAATACTACTACTATTACCACAACTGCTGCTACTACTACTGCTGCTGCTATTTCTACTACTACTACTAGTCCAGTGCATGGCAAACACTAGTGCTATTACTAATACTGCTGCTGCTGCTCCTCCTACTTCTACTATTACTGCTACTACTAGCAGTCCTTTGCATTGTAAATACTACTACTATTACTACTACTGCTGCTAGTACGGCTACTACAATGATCTATAATACTAACCCAGTGCATGACAAATCTACTATTCCTACTTCTATTGCGGCTACTGCTACTACTACTGCTAGACCAGTGCATGGCAGATACTACTACTATTACCACTATTGCTTCTACTTCTAGTACTGCTGCTTCTACTACGTCTGCTGCTTCTTCTACAGCTGCTGCTGCTACTACTACTCATCCTAGCTCTGTTCGTGGAAAATACTGCTACTACAACTGATGCTGATGCTGCTGCTACTACTGCCACTACTAATACCAATACTACTCGACCAGTGCATGGTAAATCTACTACTACCCTTGCTAGTGCTGTGACTGCTCCTACTAGTAGCAGCCCAGTGAATAGCAAATACTACTACTATTACCACTACTGCTGCTGCTATTACTACTGCAGCAACTAGTAGTGCTGCTGCTGCTGCTGCTACTACTACTATCTCCGTGCATGGCAAATACTTCTACTATTACTACTACTGCTGCTGCTGCTGCTACTACTACTACTACTACTCCTGCCACTGATAGTAGTGCAGTGCATGGCAAGTAGTACTACTGTTTCTACTACTGCTGCTGCCACTTTTGTTGCTGTCACTACCACTACTGCTACTACTAGTACTCCAGTGTATGGCAAATACTGCTTCTATTACTACTACTGCTGCCGTTGCTGCTACTGCTACTACTACTGCTACAACTTGCACCCAGTAAATTGCAAACATTACAACTATTACTTCTACTGCTGCTGCTGCTTCTACTGATACTACTGCTACTGCTTCTACTTCTCCTGCTGCTGCTTCTACTACTACCACTACTAGTCCCAGTGCAAGGTAAATAATACGATTATTACGACTACTGCTGCTTCTGCTAGTACTGCTGCTACTACTGCTACTACTGGTAGTCCAGTGCATGAAAAATACTATTACTACTACTGCTGCAGCTGCTGCTACTACTGCTGCTACTACTGCTACTACTAGTGATCCAGTGCATGGCAAATACAACAAATATTACTACTACTGATGTTGCCTCTACTACTGCTAATACTACTATCAATGCTACTAGCCAGTGCATGGCAAATATACTACTACTGCTGCTATTGCTGCTACTTCCACTACTACTACTGGCCCACTGCTGGGCAAATCATCTGCCACTTCTACTGCTGCTGCTGCTACAACTACTACTACTACTACTACTACTACTAGCCCATTGCATCTCAAATACTACTACTCTTACCACTACTGCTGTTAGTCCTACTACTGCTGCTAGTCCTATTACAGCTGCTACTTGTACTATTACTATCCCAGTGCACGGAATGTACTACTAGTAAAGCTACTCCTACGTCTGCTTTTTCTACTACTGCTTCTGCTACTGCTACTACTAGTAGACCAGTGTGTGGCAAATACTACTACTATTACTACTACTGCTGCTGCTGCTACTACTGCTACTACTACTGCTATTACTAGTAGTCCAGGGAATGGCAAATACTACTACTACTATCACTACTACTGCTGCTGCTGCTACTACTACTGCTCCTTCTACTGCAACTACTAGTAGTCCAGTCCTTGGCAAATACTACTACTATGACTATGACTGCTGCTAATGCTACCACTGCTACTACTACTAATCCTGTCCGTGGCAAATGCTACTCTATTACTACTACTGCTGCAGCAGCGGCTACTGCTACTACTAATATCAATACTACGAGCCCAGTGCATGGCAAGTCTACCTCTACTGTTACTATTGCTGCTACTGCTACTACTACTTCTTACCCAGTGCATGGCAGATACTACTTCTATTACCACTGCTGCTGCTACCTCTACTGCTGCTGCAGCTACATCTACTGCTGCTGCTATTACTATTACTACTTCTACTACTAGCACAGTGCGTGGCAAATAGTACTAATATTACTACTACCGCTGCTGCTGTTGCTATGACTTCTAGTACTACTGCTACTACTAGTAATCCAGTGTGTCGCAAATACTATTCATACTACTACTGCTGCTGTTGCTACTACTACTATCAATACTACTAGCCCAGTGCATGGCCAATATACTACTACTACTGCTATAGCTGCTACTGCTACTACTACTAGTGGCCCACTGCAGGGCATATCTGCTGCTACTCTTACTGCTGCTTATGCCATTTCTATTCCTGGTGCTACCTCTACTACTGCTGCTACTACTAGTAGTCTAGTGCATGGCAAATACTACTATTACTACTACTTCTGCTGCTGCTACTACTGCTACTACTAGTATCAATACTACTATCCCAGTGCATGGCAAATCTACTAGTACTACACCTATTAGTGCTAATGCTAATACTGCTACTTGCACACTGCAGGGCCAATCTGCTGCTACTACTACCGACGTTGCTGCTAATTCTACTTCTGCTGCTACCAATACAACTACTACTCCTAGTACCCCAGTGCATTTCAAATACTACCAATATTACCAGTACTGTTGCTACTACTACTGCTGCTGCTACTAGTACTATTACTAGCCCAGTCCATGCCAAATACTACGACTATTACCACTGCTGCTACTTCTGCTACTATTACTGCTCTTGCTCTTACGACTACTTCTGCTACTACTACTGCTACCGCTTCTAATTCTACTGTTGCTGCTACTACTACTAGCCCAGGGCATGGCAAATACTACTACTATTATTACTACTGCTGCTGCTGCTACTACTTCTACTAGTACTTCTATTACTTGTAGTCTAGTGCATGGGAAATACTACTTCTATTACTACTCCTGTTGCTGCTGCTAATACTGCTACTACTACTCCCAATACTACTAGCTTAGTGCATGGGAAATCTGCTACTACTACTGCTGTATCTGCTACCGCTACTACTACTACTACTGGCCAGCTCCAGGGCAAATCTGCTGCTACTACTTCTGTTGCTGCTGCCACTTCTACTGCTCTTGGTACAACTACTACTACTGCTACTACTAGTAGTCCAGTGTATGGTAAATCCTAATACTACTAGTACTACTGCTGATGCAGCTTCTAGTGTTACTGCTACTACTGCTACTACTGCTAGTCCAGTGTATTGCAAATATAATTCTATTACTACTACTGCTGATGCTGCTACTACTGCTACTACTAATATCAATAGTACCAGCCAATTTCATGGCAAACCTACTACTACTCTTGCTATTGCTGCTGCTGCTACTACTACTGCTAAACCAGTGCATGGCAGATGCTACTACTATTACCACTACTGCTGCTGCTGCTGCTACTACTGCTGCTAATAGTAGTCCAGTGCGTGGCAAATACTACTAATATTACCACTACTGACGCTGCTACTACTTCTACTACTACTATGAATATTACTAGCCCATTGCAAGGCAAATCTACTATTTCTACTGCTATTCCTAACACTTTTACTACTACTACTGGCCCAGTGCAGGGAAAATCTGCTGCTACTTCTAGTGCTGCCCCTGCCACTTCTATTGCTGCTGCTACAGCTACTACTATTACAACTATTGACTAGTGCATCAACAATACTACTACTATTAATATTACTGCTGCTTCTGGTGCTACTACTGCTACTACTATTTGTCCAGTAAATGGCAAATACTACTACTCTTACTACTGCTTCTGATGCTGTTACTACTGCTACTGCTACCATAAATACTACTAGCCCAATCTATTACTCCTACTGCTATTGCTGCTTCTTGTCCTACTACTACTGCCAACTGCAGTGCAAGTTAGCTGCTACTACTACTGTTGCTGCTGTCACATCTACTGATGCTGATCCCACTACTACTACTACGACGACTAGTCCAGTGCATGGCAAATACTACTACAATTACCACTACTGGTTCTACTACAGCAGCTGCTATTTCTACTGCTGCTGCTACTACTAGTGTACTACTAGCCCAGTGCATGTCAAATATACTACTAATACTGCTATTCCTGCTTCCGCTACTATTACTACTGGCCCACTGCAGGGCAAATCTTCTGCTACTACTACTGCTTCTGCTGTCCGTTCTACTGCTGCTGCTTCCACTACTACTACAACTTCTACTAGTAGCCCAGCGCATGGCCAATACTACTACTATGATGATTACTGCTGCTACTACTAGTACTGCTGATGCTAATTTGATTGCTGCTGCTACTACTACTACTATTAGTTCAGTGTATGTCAAATGCTAGTACTATTACTACTACCGCAGCTGCTGCTACTTCTGATACTACTTCTGCTACTACAGGTAGTGCAGTGAATGGCAAATACTATTAACACTACTGCTCAGGCTGCTGCTACTACTGCTACTACTACTGCTACTACTACTAGCACTGTTGCTGCTAATTCTACTGATGCTGCTGCTCTATGTGCTGCTACTACTACTACTAGTCAATGCATGGCAAATACTACTACTATTACTGCTTCTGCTGCTACTACTTCTGCTACTACTGCTACTATTAGTAGTCCAGTGTATATCAAATACTACTAGTATCACCACGACTGCTGCTACTACTTCGACTGCCGCTGCTACTTCTCCTGCTGCTCGTATTACTACAGCTACTACTAGCCCAGTGCGTGGTAAATACTACTACTATTACTACCACTGCTGCTTCTGCAGCTACTATTGCTACTACTACAAGTCCAGTGCATTGCAAACACATTGCTATTACTAGTAGTGCATTGCATTTAAAATACTACTATAATTACTACGTCTGCTGCTACTACTGTTACTACTAGTAGTACAGTGCATGGTAAATACAACTACAATTAATACTAATGCTGCTGCTGCTACCACTGCTACTACTAGTAGTAAATTGCATGGCAAATACAACTAATATTACTACAACTGCTGTTGCTACTACTGCTACTACTAATATGAATACCACTAGGCCAGAGCATGGCAAATCTACTACTACAATTGCTATTGCTGCTACTGCTACTACTACTACTTACCCAGGGCGTGCCAAATACAACTACTGTTACCACTACTGCTGCTACTACTGCTGCAACTACTACTGCTACTGTTTCTAATTCTACTGCTTTTGCTACTACTACTACTACTACTATCCCAGGGCATGGCAAATAATACTACTATTATTACTACTGCTGCTGCTGCTGCTACTACGGCTACTACTGCTATCAATACTACTAGCCAGTGCATGGCAAGTCTACTACTACTACTGCTATTGCTGCTACTTCCACTCCTACTACTGGCCAACTGCCAGGCAAATCTTCTACCACTTCTGCTGCTGCGATCACTGGTACTACTACAAATACTAGCCTATTGCATATCAAATACTACTAGTATTAACACTACTGCTGCTACTCCTCCTACTGCTGCTACGACTACTACTGCTGCTACTTTTTCTCTTAGTAGCCCAGTGCATGGAATATAGTACTTCTATAACTACGCTTATGTCTGCAGTTTATATTACTGCTACTACAACTGCTACTCCTAGTAGACCAGTGCATGGCAAATACTACTACTACTACTACTTCTGCTGCTGCTGATACTACTGCTACTACTTCTGCTAGTACTAGTAGTCCAGTGCATGGCAAATACTACAACTATTACTACTACTGCTGCTGCTGATACTACTGCTACTACTACCATCAATACTACTAGCTCAGTGCATGGCAAATCTACTACTACTACTGCTATTGCTGCTACTTCCACTCCTACTACTGGCCCACTGCCAGGCAAATCTTCTACCACTTCTACTGCTGGTGCGACCACTAGTACTACTACAAATACTAGCCTATTGCATTGCAAATACTACTACTATTAACACTACTGCTGCTACTCCCACTACTGCTGCTACTCCTACTACTGCTGCTACTTGTACCCTTAGTAGCTCAGTGCATGGAGAATACTACTTGTATAACTACTCCTGTGTCTACTGTTTCTATTACTGCTACCACTGCAGCTACTACTAGTAGACCATTGCATGGCAAATACTACTACTATTACTACTGCTGCTGCTGCTGATACTTCTGCTACTACTTCTGCTAGTACTAGCAGTCCAGTGCATGGCAAATACTACTTCTATTATTACTACTGCTGCTACTGCTACTACTATCCATCCTACTAGCTCAGTGCATGGCAAATCTACTACTAGTACTTCTATTGCTACTACTGCTACTACTCCTAATGTCACACTGCAGGGCAACTCTGGTGCTACTACTACTGCTGCTGCGGTCAATTCTAATGCTATTGCTCCCATTATTACTACTGCTACTACTAGTAGTCCAGTGCATGGCAAATACTACTAATATTACTACTGCTGCTGCTGCTGATTCTACTGCTACTACTTCTGCTAGTACTAGCAGTCCAGTGCATGGCAAATACTACTTCTATTATTACTACTGCTGCTACTGCTACTACTATCCATCCTACTAGCTCAGTGCATGGCAAATCTAGTACTAGTACTTCTATTGCTACTACTGCTACTACACCTAATGTCACACTGCAGGGCAACTCTGGTGCTACTACTACTGCTGCTGCGGTCAATTCTAATGCTGTTGCTCCCATTATTACTACTGCTACTACTAGTAGTCCAGTGCATGGCAAATACTACTACTATTACCACAACTGCTGCTACTACTACTGCTGCTGCTATTTCTACTACTACTACTAGTCCAGTGCATGGCAAACACTAGTGCTATTACTAATACTGCTGCTGCTGCTCCTCCTACTTCTACTATTACTGCTACTACTAGCAGTCCTTTGCATTGTAAATACTACTACTATTACTACTACTGCTGCTAGTACGGCTACTACAATGATCTATAATACTAACCCAGTGCATGACAAATCTACTATTCCTACTTCTATTGCGGCTACTGCTACTACTACTGCTAGACCAGTGCATGGCACATACTACTACAATTACCACTATTGCTTCTACTTCTAGTACTGCTGCTTCTACTACGTCTGCTGCTTCTTCTACAGCTGCTGCTGCTACTACTACTCATCCTAGCTCTGTTCGTGGAAAATACTGCTACTACAACTGATGCTGATGCTGCTGCTACTACTGCCACTACTAATACCAATACTACTCGACCAGTGCATGGTAAATCTACTACTACCCTTGCTAGTGCTGTGACTGCTCCTACTAGTAGCAGCCCAGTGAATAGCAAATACTACTACTATTACCACTACTGCTGCTGCTATTACTACTGCAGCAACTAGTAGTGCTGCTGCTGCTGCTGCTACTACTACTATCTCCGTGCATGGCAAATACTTCTACTATTACTACTACTGCTGCTGCTGCTGCTACTACTACTACTCCTGCTACTGATAGTAGTGCAGTGCATGGCAAGTACTACTACTGTTTCTACTACTGCTGCTGCCACTTTTATTGCTGTCACTACCACTACTGCTACTACTAGTACTCCAGTGTATGGCAAATACTGCTTCTATTACTACTACTGCTGCCGTTGCTGCTACTGCTACTACTACTGCTACAACTTGCACCCAGTAAATTGCAAACATTACAACTATTACTTCTACTGCTGCTGCTGCTTCTACTGATACTACTGCTACTGCTTCTACTTCTCCTGCTGCTGCTTCTACTACTACCACTACTAGTCCCAGTGCAAGGTAAATAATACGATTATTACGACTACTGCTGCTTCTGCTAATACTGCTGCTACTACTGCTACTACTGGTAGTCCAGTGCATGAAAAATACTATTACTACTACTGCTGCAGCTGCTGCTACTACTGCTGCTACTACTGCTACTACTAGTGATCCAGTGCATGGCAAATACAACAAATATTACTACTACTGATGTTGCCTCTACTACTGCTAATACTACTATCAATGCTACTAGCCAGTGCATGGCAAATATACTACTACTGCTGCTATTGCTGCTACTTCCACTACTACTACTGGCCCACTGCTGGGCAAATCATCTGCCACTTCTACTGCTGCTGCTGCTACAACTACTACTACTACTACTACTACTAGCCCATTGCATCTCAAATACTACTACTATTACCACTACTGCTGTTAGTCCTACTACTCCTGCTAGTCCTATTACTGCTGCTACTTGTACTATTACTATCCCAGTGCACGGAATGTACTACTAGTAAAGCGACTCCTACGTCTGCTTTTTCTACTACTGCTTCTGCTACTGCTACTACTAGTAGACCAGTGTGTGGCAAATACTACTACTATTACTACTACTGCTGCTGCTGCTACTACTGCTACTACTACTGCTATTACTAGTAGTCCAGGGAATGGCAAATACTACTACTACTATCACTACTACTGCTGCTGCTGCTACTACTACTGCTCCTTCTACTGCAACTACTAGTAGTCCAGTCCTTGGCAAATACTACTACTATGACTATGACTGCTGCTAATGCTACCACTGCTACTACTACTAATCCTGTCCGTGGCAAATGCTACTCTATTACTACTACTGCTGCAGCAGCGGCTACTGCTACTACTAATATCAATACTACGAGCCCAGTGCATGGCAAGTCTACCTCTACTGTTACTATTGCTGCTACTGCTACTACTACATCTTACCCAGTGCATGGCAGATACTACTTCTATTACCACTGCTGCTGCTACCTCTACTGCTGCTGCAGCTACATCTACTGCTGCTGCTATTACTATTACTACTTCTACTACTAGCACAGTGCGTGGCAAATAGTACTAATATTACTACTACCGCTGCTGCTGTTGCTATGACTTCTAGTACTACTGCTACTACTAGTAATCCAGTGTGTCGCAAATACTATTCATACTACTACTGCTGCTGTTGCTACTACTACTATCAATACTACTAGCCCAGTGCATGGCCAATATACTACTACTACTGCTATAGCTGCTACTGCTACTACTACTAGTGGCCCACTGCAGGGCATATCTGCTGCTACTCTTACTGCTGCTTATGCCATTTCTATTCCTGGTGCTACCTCTACTACTGCTGCTACTACTAGTAGTCTAGTGCATGGCAAATACTACTATTACTACTACTTCTGCTGCTGCTACTACTGCTACTACTAGTATCAATACTACTATCCCAGTGCATGGCAAATCTACTAGTACTACACCTATTAGTGCTAATGCTAATACTGCTACTTGCACACTGCAGGGCCAATCTGCTGCTACTACTACCGACGTTGCTGCTAATTCTACTTCTGCTGCTACCAATACAACTACTACTCCTAGTACCCCAGTGCATTTCAAATACTACCAATATTACCAGTACTGTTGCTACTACTACTGCTGCTGCTACTAGTACTATTACTAGCCCAGTCCATGCCAAATACTACGACTATTACCACTGCTGCTACTTCTGCTACTATTACTGCTCTTGCTCTTACGACTACTTCTGCTACTACTACTGCTACCGCTTCTAATTCTACTGTTGCTGCTACTACTACTAGCCCAGGGCATGGCAAATACTACTACTATTATTACTACTGCTGCTGCTGCTACTACTTCTACTAGTACTTCTATTACTTGTAGTCTAGTGCATGGGAAATACTACTTCTATTACTACTCCTGCTGCTGCTGCTACTACTGCTACTACTACTCCCAATACTACTAGCTTAGTGCATGGGAAATCTGCTACTACTACTGCTGTATCTGCTACCGCTACTACTACTACTACTGGCCAGCTCCAGGGCAAATCTGCTGCTACTACTTCTGTTGCTGCTGCCACTTCTACTGCTCTTGCTACAACTACTACTACTGCTACTACTAGTAGTCCAGTGTATGGTAAATCCTAATACTACTAGTACTACTGCTGATGCAGCTTCTAGTGTTACTGCTACTACTGCTACTACTGCTAGTCCAGTGTATTGCAAATATAATTCTATTACTACTACTGCTGATGCTGCTACTACTGCTACTACTAATATCAATAGTACCAGCCAATTTCATGGCAAACCTACTACTACTCTTGCTATTGCTGCTGCTGCTACTACTACTGCTAACCCAGTGCATGGCAGATGCTACTACTATTACCACTACTGCTGCTGCTGCTGCTACTACTGCTGCCAATAGTAGTCCAGTGCGTGGCAAATACTACTAATATTACCACTACTGCCGCTGCTACTACTTCTACTACTACTATGAATATTACTAGCCCATTGCAAGGCAAATCTACTATTTCTACTTCTATTCCTAACACTTTTACTACTACTACTGGCCCAGTGCAGGGAAAATCTGCTGCTACTTCTAGTGCTGCCCCTGCCACTTCTATTGCTGCTGCTACAGCTACTACTATTACAACTATTGACTAGTGCATCAACAATACTACTACTATTAATATTACTGCTGCTTCTGGTGCTACTACTGCTACTACTATTTGTCCAGTAAATGGCAAATACTACTACTCTTACTACTGCTTCTGATGCTGTTACTACTGCTACTGCTACCATCAATACTACTAGCCCAATCTATTACTCCTACTGCTATTGCTGCTTCTTGTCCTACTACTACTGCCAACTGCAGTGCAAGTTAGCTGCTACTACTACTGTTGCTGCTGTCACATCTACTGATGCTGATCCCACTACTACTACTACGACGACTAGTCCAGTGCATGGCAAATACTACTACAATTACCACTACTGGTTCTACTACAGCAGCTGCTATTTCTACTGCTGCTGCTACTACTAGCGTACTACTAGCCCAGTGCATGGCAAATGGTACTACTATTATTACTACTGCTGCTTCTGCTACTACTACTGCTAGTACTAGCAGTCCAGTGCATTTAAAATTCTACTACTATTTCTATTACTGCTGCTGCTACTACTGATGCTCCTACTACTGCTACTACTAGTAATCCAGTGCATGGCAAATATTATTAATAGTAATACTGCTGCTGCTGCTACTACTACTATAAATACTACTAGCCCAGTGCATGTCAAATATACTACTAATACTGCTATTCCTGCTTCCGCTACTATTACTACTGGCCCACTGCAGGGCAAATCTTCTGCTACTACTACTGCTTCTGCTGTCCGTTCTACTGCTGCTGCTTCCACTACTACTACAACTTCTACTAGTAGCCCAGCGCATGGCCAATACTACTACTATGATGATTACTGCTGCTACTACTAGTACTGCTGATGCTAATTTGATTGCTGCTGCTACTACTACTACTATTAGTTCAGTGTATGTCAAATGCTAGTACTATTACTACTACCGCAGCTGCTGCTACTTCTGATACTACTTCTGCTACTACAGGTAGTGCAGTGAATGGCAAATACTATTAACACTACTGCTCAGGCTGCTGCTACTACTGCTACTACTACTGCTACTACTACTAGCACTGTTGCTGCTAATTCTACTGATGCTGCTGCTCTATGTGCTGCTACTACTACTACTAGTCAATGCATGGCAAATACTACTACTATTACTGCTTCTGCTGCTACTACTTCTGCTACTACTGCTACTATTAGTAGTCCAGTGTATATCAAATACTACTAGTATCACCACGACTGCTGCTGCTCGTATTACTACAGCAACTACTAGCCCAGTGCGTGGTAAATACTACTATTACTACCACTTCTGCTTCTGCAGCTACTATTGCTACTACTACAAGTCCAGTGCATTGCAAACACATTGCTATTACTAGTAGTGCATTGCATTTAAAATACTACTATAATTACTACGTCTGCTGCTACTACTGTTACTACTAGTAGTACAGTGCATGGTAAATACAACTACAATTAATACTAATGCTGCTGCTGCTACCACTGCTACTACTAGTAGTAAATTGCATGGCAAATACAACTAATATTACTACAACTGCTGTTGCTACTACTGCTACTACTAATATGAATACCACTAGGCCAGAGCATGGCAAATCTACTACTACAATTGCTATTGCTGCTACTGCTACTACTACTACTTACCCAGGGCGTGCCAAATACAACTACTGTTACCACTACTGCTGCTACTACTGCTGCAACTACTACTGCTACTGTTTCTAATTCTACTGCTTTTGCTACTACTACTACTACTACTATCCCAGGGCACGGCAAATAATATTACTATTATTACTACTGCTGCTGCTGCTGCTACTACGGCTACTACTGCTATCAATACTACTAGCCAGTGCATGGCAAGTCTACTACTACTACTGCTATTGCTGCTACTTCCACTCCTACTACTGGCCAACTGCCAGGCAAATCTTCTACCACTTCTGCTGCTGCGATCACTGGTACTACTACAAATACTAGCCTATTGCATATCAAATACTACTAGTATTAACACTACTGCTGCTACTCCTCCTACTGCTGCTACGACTACTACTGCTGCTACTTTTTCTCTTAGTAGCCCAGTGCATGGAATATAGTACTTCTATAACTACGCTTATGTCTGCAGTTTATATTACTGCTACTACAACTGCTACTCCTAGTAGAGCAGTGCATGGCAAATACTACTACTACTACTACTTCTGCTGCTGCTGATACTACTGCTACTACTTCTGCTAGTACTAGTAGTCCAGTGCATGGCAAATACTACAACTATTACTACTACTGCTGCTGCTGATACTACTGCTACTACTACCATCAATACTACTAGCTCAGTGCATGGCAAATCTACTACTACTACTGCTATTGCTGCTACTTCCACTCCTACTACTGGCCCACTGCCAGGCAAATCTTCTACCACTTCTACTGCTGGTGCGACCACTAGTACTACTACAAATACTAGCCTATTGCATTGCAAATACTACTACTATTAACACTACTGCTGCTACTCCCACTACTGCTGCTACTCCTACTACTGCTGCTACTTGTACCCTTAGTAGCTCAGTGCATGGAGAATACTACTTGTATAACTACTCCTGTGTCTACTGTTTCTATTACTGCTACCACTGCAGCTACTACTAGTAGACCATTGCATGGCAAATACTACTACTATTACTACTGCTGCTGCTGCTGATACTTCTGCTACTACTTCTGCTAGTACTAGTAGTCCAGTGCATGGCAAATACTACTTCTATTATTACTACTGCTGCTACTGCTACTACTATCCATCCTACTAGCTCAGTGCATGGCAAATCTACTACTAGTACTTCTATTGCTACTACTGCTACTACTCCTAATGTCACACTGCAGGGCAACTCTGGTGCTACTACGACTGCTGCTGCGGTCAATTCTAATGCTATTGCTCCCATTATTACTACTGCTACTACTAGTAGTCCAGTGCATGGCAAATACTACTAATATTACTACTGCTGCTGCTGCTGATTCTACTGCTACTACTTCTGCTAGTACTAGCAGTCCAGTGCATGGCAAATACTACTTCTATTATTACTACTGCTGCTACTGCTACTACTATCCATCCTACTAGCTCAGTGCATGGCAAATCTAGTACTAGTACTTCTATTGCTACTACTGCTACTACACCTAATGTCACACTGCAGGGCAACTCTGGTGCTACTACTACTGCTGCTGCGGTCAATTCTAATGCTGTTGCTCCCATTATTACTACTGCTACTACTAGTAGTCCAGTGCATGGCAAATACTACTACTATTACCACAACTGCTGCTACTACTACTGCTGCTGCTATTTCTACTACTACTACTAGTCCAGTGCATGGCAAACACTAGTGCTATTACTAATACTGCTGCTGCTGCTCCTCCTACTTCTACTATTACTGCTACTACTAGCAGTCCTTTGCATTGCAAATACTACTAGTATTACTACTGCTGCTGCTAGTACTGCTACTACAATGATCTATAATACTAACCCAGTGCATGGCAAATCTACTATTACTACTTCTATTGCGGCTACTGCTACTACTACTGCTAGACCAGTGCATGGCAGATACTACTACTATTACCACTATTGCTTCTACTTCTAGTACTGCTGCTTCTACTACGGCTGCTGCTTCTTCTACAGCTGCTGCTGCTACTACTACTCATCCTAGCCCTGTTCGTGGAAAATACTGCTACTATTACTACTACTGATGCTGCTGCTACTACTGCCACTACTAATACCAATACTACTCGACCAGTGCATGGTAAATCTACTACTACCCTTGCTAGTGCTGTGACTGCTCCTACTAGTAGCAGCCCAGTGAATAGCAAATACTACTACTATTACCACTACTGCTGCTGCTATTACTACTGCAGCAACTAGTAGTGCTGCTGCTGCTGCTGCTACAACTACTATCTCCGTGCATGGCAAATACTTCTACTATTACTACTAGTGCTGCTGCTGCTGCTACTACTACTACTCCTGCTACTGATAGTAGTGCAGTGCATGGCAAGTACTACTACTGTTTCTACTACTGCTGCTGCCACTTTTATTGCTGTCACTACCACTACTGCTACTACTAGTACCCCAGTGTATGGCAAATACTGCTTCTATTAATACTACTGCTGCCGTTGCTGCTACTGCTACTACTACTGCTACAACTTGCACCCAGTAAATTGCAAACATTACAACTATTACTTCTACTGCTGCTGCTGCTTCTACTGATACTACTGCTACTGCTTCTACTTCTCCTGCTGCTGCTTCTACTACTACCACTACTAGTCCCAGTGCAAGGTAAATAATACGATTATTACGACTACTGCTGCTTCTGCTAATACTGCTGCTACTACTGCTACTACTGGTAGTCCAGTGCATGAAAAATACTATTACTACTACTGCTGCAGCTGCTGCTACTACTGCTGCTACTACTGCTACTACTAGTGATCCAGTGCATGGCAAATACAACAAATATTACTACTACTGATGTTGCCTCTACTACTGCTAATACTACTATCAATGCTACTAGCCAGTGCATGGCAAATATACTACTACTGCTGCTATTGCTGCTACTTCCACTACTACTACTGGCCCACTGCTGGGCAAATCATCTGCCACTTCTACTGCTGCTGCTGCTACAACTACTACTACTACTACTACTAGCCCATTGCATCTCAAATACTACTACTATTACCACTACTGCTGTTAGTCCTACTACTCCTGCTAGTCCTATTACTGCTGCTACTTGTACTATTACTATCCCAGTGCACGGAATGTACTACTAGTAAAGCTACTCCTACGTCTGCTTTTTCTACTACTGCTTCTGCTACTGCTACTACTAGTAGACCAGTGTGTGGCAAATACTACTACTATTACTACTACTGCTGCTGCTGCTACTACTGCTACTACTACTGCTATTACTAGTAGTCCAGGGAATGGCAAATACTACTACTACTATCACTACTACTGCTGCTGCTGCTACTACTACTGCTCCTTCTACTGCAACTACTAGTAGTCCAGTCCTTGGCAAATACTACTACTATGACTATGACTGCTGCTAATGCTACCACTGCTACTACTACTAATCCTGTCCGTGGCAAATGCTACTCTATTACTACTACTGCTGCAGCAGCGGCTACTGCTACTACTAATATCAATACTACGAGCCCAGTGCATGGCAAGTCTACCTCTACTGTTACTATTGCTGCTACTGCTACTACTACATCTTACCCAGTGCATGGCAGATACTACTTCTATTACCACTGCTGCTGCTACCTCTACTGCTGCTGCAGCTACATCTACTGCTGCTGCTATTACTATTACTACTTCTACTACTAGCACAGTGCGTGGCAAATAGTACTAATATTACTACTACCGCTGCTGCTGTTGCTATGACTTCTAGTACTACTGCTACTACTAGTAATCCAGTGTGTCGCAAATACTATTCATACTACTACTGCTGCTGTTGCTACTACTACTATCAATACTACTAGCCCAGTGCATGGCCAATATACTACTACTACTGCTATAGCTGCTACTGCTACTACTACTAGTGGCCCACTGCAGGGCATATCTGCTGCTACTCTTACTGCTGCTTATGCCATTTCTATTCCTGGTGCTACCTCTACTACTGCTGCTACTACTAGTAGTCTAGTGCATGGCAAATACTACTATTACTACTACTTCTGCTGCTGCTACTACTGCTACTACTAGTATCAATACTACTATCCCAGTGCATGGCAAATCTACTAGTACTACACATATTAGTGCTAATGCTAATACTGCTACTTGCACACTGCAGGGCCAATCTGCTGCTACTACTACCGACGTTGCTGCTAATTCTACTTCTGCTGCTACCAATACAACTACTACTCCTAGTACCCCAGTGCATTTCAAATACTACCAATATTACCAGTACTGTTGCTACTACTACTGCTGCTGCTACTAGTACTATTACTAGCCCAGTCCATGCCAAATACTACGACTATTACCACTGCTGCTACTTCTGCTACTATTACTGCTGTTGCTCTTACGACTACTTCTGCTACTACTACTGCTACCGCTTCTAATTCTACTGTTGCTGCTACTACTACTAGCCCAGGGCATGGCAAATACTACTACTATTATTACTACTGCTGCTGCTGCTACTACTTCTACTAGTACTTCTATTACTTGTAGTCTAGTGCATGGGAAATACTACTTCTATTACTACTCCTGCTGCTGCTGCTAATACTGCTACTACTACTCCCAATACTACTAGCTTAGTGCATGGGAAATCTGCTACTACTACTGCTGTATCTGCTACCGCTACTACTACTACTACTGGCCAGCTCCAGGGCAAATCTGCTGCTACTACTTCTGTTGCTGCTGCCACTTCTACTGCTCTTGCTACAACTACTACTACTGCTACTACTAGTAGTCCAGTGTATGGTAAATCCTAATACTACTAGTACTACTGCTGATGCAGCTTCTAGTGTTACTGCTACTACTGCTACTACTGCTAGTCCAGTGTATTGCAAATATTATTCTAATACTACTACTGCTGATGCTGCTACTACTGCTACTACTAATATCAATAGTACCAGCCAATTTCATGGCAAACCTACTACTACTCTTGCTATTGCTGCTGCTGCTACTACTACTGCTAACCCAGTGCATGGCAGATGCTACTACTATTACCACTACTGCTGCTGCTGCTGCTACTACTGCTGCCAATAGTAGTCCAGTGCGTGGCAAATACTACTAATATTACCACTACTGCCGCTGCTACTACTTCTACTACTACTATGAATATTACTAGCCCATTGCAAGGCAAATCTACTATTTCTACTTCTATTCCTAACACTTTTACTACTACTACTGGCCCAGTGCAGGGAAAATCTGCTGCTACTTCTAGTGCTGCCCCTGCCACTTCTATTGCTGCTGCTACAGCTACTACTATTACAACTATTGACTAGTGCATCAACAATACTACTACTATTAATATTACTGCTGCTTCTGGTGCTACTACTGCTACTACTATTTGTCCAGTAAATGGCAAATACTACTACTCTTACTACTGCTTCTGATGCTGTTACTACTGCTACTGCTACCATCAATACTACTAGCCCAATCTATTACTCCTACTGCTATTGCTGCTTCTTGTCCTACTACTACTGCCAACTGCAGTGCAAGTTAGCTGCTACTACTACTGTTGCTGCTGTCACATCTACTGATGCTGATCCCACTACTACTACTACGACGACTAGTCCAGTGCATGGCAAATACTACTACAATTACCACTACTGGTTCTACTACAGCAGCTGCTATTTCTACTGCTGCTGCTACTACTAGCGTACTACTAGCCCAGTGCATGGCAAATGGTACTACTATTATTACTACTGCTACTTCTGCTACTACTACTGCTAGTACTAGCAGTCCAGTGCATTTAAAATTCTACTACTATTTCTATTACTGCTGCTGCTACTACTGATGCTCCTACTACTGCTACTACTAGTAATCCAGTGCATGGCAAATATTATTAATAGTAATACTGCTGCTGCTGCTACTACTACTATAAATACTACTAGCCCAGTGCATGTCAAATATACTACTAATACTGCTATTCCTGCTTCCGCTACTATTACTACTGGCCCACTGCAGGGCAAATCTTCTGCTACTACTACTGCTTCTGCTGTCCGTTCTACTGCTGCTGCTTCCACTACTACTACAACTTCTACTAGTAGCCCAGCGCATGGCCAATACTACTACTATGATGATTACTGCTGCTACTACTAGTACTGCTGATGCTAATTTGATTGCTGCTGCTACTACTACTACTATTAGTTCAGTGTATGTCAAATACTAGTACTATTACTACTACTGCAGCTGCTGCTACTTCTGATACTACTTCTGCTACTACAGGTAGTGCAGTGAATGGCAAATACTATTAATACTACTGCTCAGGCTGCTGCTACTACTGCTAATACTACTGCTACTACTACTAGCACTGTTGCTGCTAATTCTACTGATGCTGCTGCTCTATGTGCTGCTACTACTACTACTAGTCAATGCATGGCAAATACTACTACTATTACTGCTTCTGCTGCTACTACTTCTGCTACTACTGCTACTATTAGTAGTCCAGTGTATATCAAATACTACTAGTATCACCACGACTGCTGCTACTACTTCGACTGCCGCTGCTACTTCTCCTGCTGCTCGTATTACTACAGCTACTACTAGCCCAGTGCGTGGTAAATACTACTACTATTACTACCACTGCTGCTTCTGCAGCTACTATTGCTACTACTACAAGTCCAGTGCATTGCAAACACATTGCTATTACTAGTAGTGCATTGCATTTAAAATACTACTATAATTACTACGTCTGCTGCTACTACTGTTACTACTAGTAGTACAGTGCATGGTAAATACAACTACAATTAATACTAATGCTGCTGCTGCTACCACTGCTACTACTAGTAGTAAATTGCATGGCAAATACAACTAATATTACTACAACTGCTGTTGCTACTACTGCTACTACTAATATGAATACCACTAGGCCAGAGCATGGCAAATCTACTACTACAATTGCTATTGCTGCTACTGCTACTACTACTACTTACCCAGGGCGTGCCAAATACAACTACTGTTACCACTACTGCTGCTACTACTGCTGCAACTACTACTGCTACTGTTTCTAATTCTACTGCTTTTGCTACTACTACTACTATCCCAGGGCATGGCAAATAATACTACTCTTATTACTACTGCTGCTGCTGCTGCTACTACGGCTACTACTGCTATCAATACTACTAGCCAGTGCATGGCAAGTCTACTACTACTACTGCTATTGCTGCTACTTCCACTCCTACTACTGGCCAACTGCCAGGCAAATCTTCTACCACTTCTGCTGCTGCGATCACTGGTACTACTACAAATACTAGCCTATTGCATATCAAATACTACTAGTATTAACACTACTGCTGCTACTCCTCCTACTGCTGCTACGACTACTACTGCTGCTACTTTTTCTCTTAGTAGCCCAGTGCATGGAATATAGTACTTCTATAACTATGCTTATGTCTGCAGTTTATATTACTGCTACTACAACTGCTACTCCTAGTAGACCAGTGCATGGCAAATACTACTACTACTACTACTTCTGCTGCTGCTGATACTACTGCTACTACTTCTGCTAGTACTAGTAGTCCAGTGCATGGCAAATACTACAACTATTACTACTACTGCTGCTGCTGATACTACTGCTACTACTACCATCAATACTACTAGCTCAGTGCATGGCAAATCTACTACTACTACTGCTATTGCTGCTACTTCCACTCCTACTACTGGCCCACTGCCAGGCAAATCTTCTACCACTTCTACTGCTGGTGCGACCACTAGTACTACTACAAATACTAGCCTATTGCATTGCAAATACTACTACTATTAACACTACTGCTGCTACTCCCACTACTGCTGCTACTCCTACTACTGCTGCTACTTGTAACCTTAGTAGCTCAGTGCATGGAGAATACTACTTGTATAACTACTCCTGTGTCTACTGTTTCTATTACTGCTACCACTGCAGCTACTACTAGTAGACCATTGCATGGCAAATACTACTACTATTACTACTGCTGCTGCTGCTGATTCTACTGCTACTACTTCTGCTAGTACTAGCAGTCCAGTGCATGGCAAATACTACTTCTATTATTACTACTGCTGCTACTGCTACTACTATCCATCCTACTAGCTCAGTGCATGGCAAATCTACTACTAGTACTTCTATTGCTACTACTGCTACTACTCCTAATGTCACACTGCAGGGCAACTCTGGTGCTACTACTACTGCTGCTGCGGTCAATTCTAATGCTATTGCTCCCATTATTACTACTGCTACTACTAGTAGTCCAGTGCATGGCAAATACTACTAATATTACTACTGCTGCTGCTGCTGATTCTACTGCTACTACTTCTGCTAGTACTAGCAGTCCAGTGCATGGCAAATACTACTTCTATTATTACTACTGCTGCTACTGCTACTACTATCCATCCTACTAGCTCAGTGCATGGCAAATCTAGTACTAGTACTTCTATTGCTACTACTGCTACTACACCTAATGTCACACTGCAGGGCAACTCTGGTGCTACTACTACTGCTGCTGCGGTCAATTCTAATGCTGTTGCTCCCATTATTACTACTGCTACTACTAGTAGTCCAGTGCATGGCAAATACTACTACTATTACCACAACTGCTGCTACTACTACTGCTGCTGCTATTTCTACTACTACTACTAGTCCAGTGCATGGCAAACACTAGTGCTATTACTAATACTGCTGCTGCTGCTCCTCCTACTTCTACTATTACTGCTACTACTAGCAGTCCTTTGCATTGTAAATACTACTACTATTACTACTACTGCTGCTAGTACGGCTACTACAATGATCTATAATACTAACCCAGTGCATGACAAATCTACTATTCCTACTTCTATTGCGGCTACTGCTACTACTACTGCTAGACCAGTGCATGGCACATACTACTACTATTACCACTATTGCTTCTACTTCTAGTACTGCTGCTTCTACTACGTCTGCTGCTTCTTCTACAGCTGCTGCTGCTACTACTACTCATCCTAGCTCTGTTCGTGGAAAATACTGCTACTACAACTGATGCTGATGCTGCTGCTACTACTGCCACTACTAATACCAATACTACTCGACCAGTGCATGGTAAATCTACTACTACCCTTGCTAGTGCTGTGACTGCTCCTACTAGTAGCAGCCCAGTGAATAGCAAATACTACTACTATTACCACTACTGCTGCTGCTATTACTACTGCAGCAACTAGTAGTGCTGCTGCTGCTGCTGCTACTACTACTATCTCCGTGCATGGCAAATACTTCTACTATTACTACTACTGCTGCTGCTGCTGCTACTACTACTACTCCTGCTACTGATAGTAGTGCAGTGCATGGCAAGTACTACTACTGTTTCTACTACTGCTGCTGCCACTTTTATTGCTGTCACTACCACTACTGCTACTACTAGTACTCCAGTGTATGGCAAATACTGCTTCTATTACTACTACTGCTGCCGTTGCTGCTACTGCTACTACTACTGCTACAACTTGCACCCAGTAAATTGCAAACATTACAACTATTACTTCTACTGCTGCTGCTGCTTCTACTGATACTACTGCTACTGCTTCTACTTCTCCTGCTGCTGCTTCTACTACTACCACTACTAGTCCCAGTGCAAGGTAAATAATACGATTATTACGACTACTGCTGCTTCTGCTAATACTGCTGCTACTACTGCTACTACTGGTAGTCCAGTGCATGAAAAATACTATTACTACTACTGCTGCAGCTGCTGCTACTACTGCTGCTACTACTGCTACTACTAGTGATCCAGTGCATGGCAAATACAACAAATATTACTACTACTGATGTTGCCTCTACTACTGCTAATACTACTATCAATGCTACTAGCCAGTGCATGGCAAATATACTACTACTGCTGCTATTGCTGCTACTTCCACTACTACTACTGGCCCACTGCTGGGCAAATCATCTGCCACTTCTACTGCTGCTGCTGCTACAACTACTACTACTACTACTACTACTAGCCCATTGCATCTCAAATACTACTACTATTACCACTACTGCTGTTAGTCCTACTACTCCTGCTAGTCCTATTACTGCTGCTACTTGTACTATTACTATCCCAGTGCACGGAATGTACTACTAGTAAAGCGACTCCTACGTCTGCTTTTTCTACTACTGCTTCTGCTACTGCTACTACTAGTAGACCAGTGTGTGGCAAATACTACTACTATTACTACTACTGCTGCTGCTGCTACTACTGCTACTACTACTGCTATTACTAGTAGTCCAGGGAATGGCAAATACTACTACTACTATCACTACTACTGCTGCTGCTGCTACTACTACTGCTCCTTCTACTGCAACTACTAGTAGTCCAGTCCTTGGCAAATACTACTACTATGACTATGACTGCTGCTAATGCTACCACTGCTACTACTACTAATCCTGTCCGTGGCAAATGCTACTCTATTACTACTACTGCTGCAGCAGCGGCTACTGCTACTACTAATATCAATACTACGAGCCCAGTGCATGGCAAGTCTACCTCTACTCTTACTATTGCTGCTACTGCTACTACTACATCTTACCCAGTGCATGGCAGATACTACTTCTATTACCACTGCTGCTGCTACCTCTACTGCTGCTGCAGCTACATCTACTGCTGCTGCTATTACTATTACTACTTCTACTACTAGCACAGTGCGTGGCAAATAGTACTAATATTACTACTACCGCTGCTGCTGTTGCTATGACTTCTAGTACTACTGCTACTACTAGTAATCCAGTGTGTCGCAAATACTATTCATACTACTACTGCTGCTGTTGCTACTACTACTATCAATACTACTAGCCCAGTGCATGGCCAATATACTACTACTACTGCTATAGCTGCTACTGCTACTACTACTAGTGGCCCACTGCAGGGCATATCTGCTGCTACTCTTACTGCTGCTTATGCCATTTCTATTCCTGGTGCTACCTCTACTACTGCTGCTACTACTAGTAGTCTAGTGCATGGCAAATACTACTATTACTACTACTTCTGCTGCTGCTACTACTGCTACTACTAGTATCAATACTACTATCCCAGTGCATGGCAAATCTACTAGTACTACACCTATTAGTGCTAATGCTAATACTGCTACTTGCACACTGCAGGGCCAATCTGCTGCTACTACTACCGACGTTGCTGCTAATTCTACTTCTGCTGCTACCAATACAACTACTACTCCTAGTACCCCAGTGCATTTCAAATACTACCAATATTACCAGTACTGTTGCTACTACTACTGCTGCTGCTACTAGTACTATTACTAGCCCAGTCCATGCCAAATACTACGACTATTACCACTGCTGCTACTTCTGCTACTATTACTGCTCTTGCTCTTACGACTACTTCTGCTACTACTACTGCTACCGCTTCTAATTCTACTGTTGCTGCTACTACTACTAGCCCAGGGCATGGCAAATACTACTACTATTATTACTACTGCTGCTGCTGCTACTACTTCTACTAGTACTTCTATTACTTGTAGTCTAGTGCATGGGAAATACTACTTCTATTACTACTCCTGCTGCTGCTGCTAATACTGCTACTACTACTCCCAATACTACTAGCTTAGTGCATGGGAAATCTGCTACTACTACTGCTGTATCTGCTACCGCTACTACTACTACTACTGGCCAGCTCCAGGGCAAATCTGCTGCTACTACTTCTGTTGCTGCTGCCACTTCTACTGCTCTTGGTACAACTACTACTACTGCTACTACTAGTAGTCCAGTGTATGGTAAATCCTAATACTACTAGTACTACTGCTGATGCAGCTTCTAGTGTTACTGCTACTACTGCTACTACTGCTAGTCCAGTGTATTGCAAATATAATTCTATTACTACTACTGCTGATGCTGCTACTACTGCTACTACTAATATCAATAGTACCAGCCAATTTCATGGCAAACCTACTACTACTCTTGCTATTGCTGCTGCTGCTACTACTACTGCTAAACCAGTGCATGGCAGATGCTACTACTATTACCACTACTGCTGCTGCTGCTGCTACTACTGCTGCCAATAGTAGTCCAGTGCGTGGCAAATACTACTAATATTACCACTACTGCCGCTGCTACTACTTCTACTACTACTATGAATATTACTAGCCCATTGCAAGGCAAATCTACTATTTCTACTTCTATTCCTAACACTTTTACTACTACTACTGGCCCAGTGCAGGGAAAATCTGCTGCTACTTCTAGTGCTGCCCCTGCCACTTCTATTGCTGCTGCTACAGCTACTACTATTACAACTATTGACTAGTGCATCAACAATACTACTACTATTAATATTACTGCTGCTTCTGGTGCTACTACTGCTACTACTATTTGTCCAGTAAATGGCAAATACTACTACTCTTACTACTGCTTCTGATGCTGTTACTACTGCTACTGCTACCATAAATACTACTAGCCCAATCTATTACTCCTACTGCTATTGCTGCTTCTTGTCCTACTACTACTGCCAACTGCAGTGCAAGTTAGCTGCTACTACTACTGTTGCTGCTGTCACATCTACTGATGCTGATCCCACTACTACTACTACGACGACTAGTCCAGTGCATGGCAAATACTACTACAATTACCACTACTGGTTCTACTACAGCAGCTGCTATTTCTACTGCTGCTGCTACTACTAGCGTACTACTAGCCCAGTGCATGGCAAATGGTACTACTATTATTACTACTGCTGCTTCTGCTACTACTACTGCTAGTACTAGCAGTCCAGTGCATTTAAAATTCTACTACTATTTCTATTACTGCTGCTGCTACTACTGATGCTCCTACTACTGCTACTACTAGTAATCCAGTGCATGGCAAATATTATTAATAGTAATACTGCTGCTGCTGCTACTACTACTATAAATACTACTAGCCCAGTGCATGTCAAATATACTACTAATACTGCTATTCCTGCTTCCGCTACTATTACTACTGGCCCACTGCAGGGCAAATCTTCTGCTACTACTACTGCTTCTGCTGTCCGTTCTACTGCTGCTGCTTCCACTACTACTACAACTTCTACTAGTAGCCCAGCGCATGGCCAATACTACTACTATGATGATTACTGCTGCTACTACTAGTACTGCTGATGCTAATTTGATTGCTGCTGCTACTACTACTACTATTAGTTCAGTGTATGTCAAATACTAGTACTATTACTACTACCGCAGCTGCTGCTACTTCTGATACTACTTCTGCTACTACAGGTAGTGCAGTGAATGGCAAATACTATTAATACTACTGCTCAGGCTGCTGCTACTACTGCTACTACTACTGCTACTACTACTAGCACTGTTGCTGCTAATTCTACTGATGCTGCTGCTCTATGTGCTGCTACTACTACTACTAGTCAATGCATGGCAAATACTACTACTATTACTGCTTCTGCTGCTACTACTTCTGCTACTACTGCTACTATTAGTAGTCCAGTGTATATCAAATACTACTAGTATCACCACGACTGCTGCTGCTCGTATTACTACAGCAACTACTAGCCCAGTGCGTGGTAAATACTACTATTACTACCACTTCTGCTTCTGCAGCTACTATTGCTACTACTACAAGTCCAGTGCATTGCAAACACATTGCTATTACTAGTAGTGCATTGCATTTAAAATACTACTATAATTACTACGTCTGCTGCTACTACTGTTACTACTAGTAGTACAGTGCATGGTAAATACAACTACAATTAATACTAATGCTGCTGCTGCTACCACTGCTACTACTAGTAGTAAATTGCATGGCAAATACAACTAATATTACTACAACTGCTGTTGCTACTACTGCTACTACTAATATGAATACCACTAGGCCAGAGCATGGCAAATCTACTACTACAATTGCTATTGCTGCTACTGCTACTACTACTACTTACCCAGGGCGTGCCAAATACAACTACTGTTACCACTACTGCTGCTACTACTGCTGCAACTACTACTGCTACTGTTTCTAATTCTACTGCTTTTGCTACTACTACTACTACTACTATCCCAGGGCACGGCAAATAATATTACTATTATTACTACTGCTGCTGCTGCTGCTACTACGGCTACTACTGCTATCAATACTACTAGCCAGTGCATGGCAAGTCTACTACTACTACTGCTATTGCTGCTACTTCCACTCCTACTACTGGCCAACTGCCAGGCAAATCTTCTACCACTTCTGCTGCTGCGATCACTGGTACTACTACAAATACTAGCCTATTGCATATCAAATACTACTAGTATTAACACTACTGCTGCTACTCCTCCTACTGCTGCTACGACTACTACTGCTGCTACTTTTTCTCTTAGTAGCCCAGTGCATGGAATATAGTACTTCTATAACTACGCTTATGTCTGCAGTTTATATTACTGCTACTACAACTGCTACTCCTAGTAGACCAGTGCATGGCAAATACTACTACTACTACTACTTCTGCTGCTGCTGATACTACTGCTACTACTTCTGCTAGTACTAGTAGTCCAGTGCATGGCAAATACTACAACTATTACTACTACTGCTGCTGCTGATACTACTGCTACTACTACCATCAATACTACTAGCTCAGTGCATGGCAAATCTACTACTACTACTGCTATTGCTGCTACTTCCACTCCTACTACTGGCCCACTGCCAGGCAAATCTTCTACCACTTCTACTGCTGGTGCGACCACTAGTACTACTACAAATACTAGCCTATTGCATTGCAAATACTACTACTATTAACACTACTGCTGCTACTCCCACTACTGCTGCTACTCCTACTACTGCTGCTACTTGTACCCTTAGTAGCTCAGTGCATGGAGAATACTACTTGTATAACTACTCCTGTGTCTACTGTTTCTATTACTGCTACCACTGCAGCTACTACTAGTAGACCATTGCATGGCAAATACTACTACTATTACTACTGCTGCTGCTGCTGATACTTCTGCTACTACTTCTGCTAGTACTAGTAGTCCAGTGCATGGCAAATACTACTTCTATTATTACTACTGCTGCTACTGCTACTACTATCCATCCTACTAGCTCAGTGCATGGCAAATCTACTACTAGTACTTCTATTGCTACTACTGCTACTACTCCTAATGTCACACTGCAGGGCAACTCTGGTGCTACTACTACTGCTGCTGCAGTCAATTCTAATGCTGTTGCTCCCATTATTACTACTGCTACTACTAGTAGTCCAGTGCATGGCAAATACTACTACTATTACCACAACTGCTGCTACTACTACTGCTGCTGCTATTTCTACTACTACTACTAGTCCAGTGCATGGCAAACACTAGTGCTATTACTAATACTGCTGCTGCTGCTCCTCCTACTTCTACTATTACTGCTACTACAAGCAGTCCTTTGCATTGTAAATACTACTACTATTACTACTACTGCTGCTAGTACGGCTACTACAATGATCTATAATACTAACCCAGTGCATGGCAAATCTACTATTACTACTTCTATTGCGGCTACTGCTACTACTACTGCTAGACCAGTGCATGGCAGATACTACTACTATTACCACTATTGCTTCTACTTCTAGTACTGCTGCTTCTACTACGGCTGCTGCTTCTTCTACAGCTGCTGCTGCTACTACTACTCATCCTAGCTCTGTTCGTGGAAAATACTGCTACTACAACTGATGCTGATGCTGCTGCTACTACTGCCACTACTAATACCAATACTACTCGACCAGTGCATGGTAAATCTACTACTACCCTTGCTAGTGCTGCGACTGCTCCTACTAGTAGCAGCCCAGTGAATAGCAAATACTACTACTATTACCACTACTGCTGCTGCTATTACTACTGCAGCAACTAGTAGTGCTGCTGCTGCTGCTGCTACTACTACTATCTCCGTGCATGGCAAATACTTCTACTATTACTACTACTGCTGCTGCTGCTGCTACTACTACTACTACTCCTGCTACTGATAGTAGTGCAGTGCATGGCAAGTACTACTACTGTTTCTACTACTGCTGCTGCCACTTTTATTGCTGTCACTACCACTACTGCTACTACTAGTACTCCAGTGTATGGCAAATACTGCTTCTATTACTACTACTGCTGCCGTTGCTGCTACTGCTACTACTACTGCTACAACTTGCACCCAGTAAATTGCAAACATTACAACTATTACTTCTACTGCTGCTGCTGCTTCTACTGATACTACTGCTACTGCTTCTACTTCTCCTGCTGCTGCTTCTACTACTACCACTACTAGTCCCAGTTCAAGGTAAATAATACGATTATTACGACTACTGCTGCTTCTGCTAGTACTGCTGCTACTACTGCTACTACTGGTAGTCCAGTGCATGAAAAATACTCTTACTACTACTGCTGCAGCTGCTGCTACTACTGCTGCTACTACTGCTACTACTAGTGATCCAGTGCATGGCAAATACAACAAATATTACTACTACTGATGTTGCCTCTACTACTGCTAATACTACTATCAATGCTACTAGCCAGTGCATGGCAAATATACTACTACTGCTGCTATTGCTGCTACTTCCACTACTACTACTGGCCCACTGCTGGGCAAATCATCTGCCACTTCTACTGCTGCTGCTGCTACAACTACTACTACTACTACTACTACTAGCCCATTGCATCTCAAATACTACTACTATTACCACTACTGCTGTTAGTCCTACTACTGCTGCTAGTCCTATTACAGCCGCTACTTGTACTACTACTATCCCAGTGCACGGAATGTACTACTAGTAAAGCGACTCCTACGTCTGCTTTTTCTACTACTGCTTCTGCTACTGCTACTACTAGTAGACCAGTGTGTGGCAAATACTACTACTATTACTACTACTGCTGCTGCTGCTACTACTGCTACTACTACTGCTATTACTAGTAGTCCAGGGAATGGCAAATACTACTACTACTATCACTACTACTGCTGCTGCTGCTACTACTACTGCTCCTTCTACTGCAACTACTAGTAGTCCAGTCCTTGGCAAATACTACTACTATGACTATGACTGCTGCTAATGCTACCACTGCTACTACTACTAATCCTGTCCGTGGCAAATGCTACTCTATTACTACTACTGCTGCAGCAGCGGCTACTGCTACTACTAATATCAATACTACGAGCCCAGTGCATGGCAAGTCTACCTCTACTGTTACTATTGCTGCTACTGCTACTACTACTTCTTACCCAGTGCATGGCAGATACTACTTCTATTACCACTGCTGCTGCTACCTCTACTGCTGCTGCAGCTACATCTACTGCTGCTGCTATTACTATTACTACTTCTACTACTAGCACAGTGCGTGGCAAATAGTACTAATATTACTACTACCGCTGCTGCTGTTGCTATGACTTCTAGTACTACTGCTACTACTAGTAATCCAGTGTGTCGCAAATACTATTCATACTACTACTGCTGCTGTTGCTACTACTACTATCAATACTACTAGCCCAGTGCATGGCCAATATACTACTACTACTGCTATAGCTGCTACTGCTACTACTACTAGTGGCCCACTGCAGGGCATATCTGCTGCTACTCTTACTGCTGCTTATGCCATTTCTATTCCTGGTGCTACCTCTACTACTGCTGCTACTACTAGTAGTCTAGTGCATGGCAAATACTACTATTACTACTACTTCTGCTGCTGCTACTACTGCTACTACTAGTATCAATACTACTATCCCAGTGCATGGCAAATCTACTAGTACAACACCTATTAGTGCTAATGCTAATACTGCTACTTGCACACTGCAGGGCCAATCTGCTGCTACTACTACCGACGTTGCTGCTAATTCTACTTCTGCTGCTACCAATACAACTACTACTCCTAGTACCCCAGTGCATTTCAAATACTACCAATATTACCAGTACTGTTGCTACTACTACTGCTGCTGCTACTAGTACTATTACTAGCCCAGTCCATGCCAAATACTACGACTATTACCACTGCTGCTACTTCTGCTACTATTACTGCTCTTGCTCTTACGACTACTTCTGCTACTACTACTGCTACCGCTTCTAATTCTACTGTTGCTGCTACTACTACTAGCCCAGGGCATGGCAAATACTACTACTATTATTACTACTGCTGCTGCTGCTACTACTTCTACTAGTACTTCTATTACTTGTAGTCTAGTGCATGGGAAATACTACTTCTATTACTACTCCTGCTGCTGCTGCTACTACTGCTACTACTACTACCAATACTACTAGCTTAGTGCATGGGAAATCTGCTACTACTACTGCTGTATCTGCTACCGCTACTACTACTACTACTGGCCAGCTCCAGGGCAAATCTGCTGCTACTACTTCTGTTGCTGCTGCCACTTCTACTGCTCTTGCTACAACTACTACTACTGCTACTACTAGTAGTCCAGTGTATGGTAAATCCTAATACTACTAGTACTACTGCTGATGCAGCTTCTAGTGTTACTGCTACTACTGCTACTACTGCTAGTCCAGTGTATTGCAAATATAATTCTAATACTACTACTGCTGATGCTGCTACTACTGCTACTACTAATATCAATAGTACCAGCCAATTTCATGGCAAACCTACTACTACTCTTGCTATTGCTGCTGCTGCTACTACTACTGCTAACCCAGTGCATGGCAGATGCTACTACTATTACCACTACTGCTGCTGCTGCTGCTACTACTGCTGCTAATAGTAGTCCAGTGCGTTTCAAATACTACTAATATTACCACTACTGCCGCTGCTACTACTTCTACTACTACTATGAATATTACTAGCCCATTGCAAGGCAAATCTACTATTTCTACTTCTATTCCTAACACTTTTACTACTACTACTGGCCCAGTGCAGGGAAAATCTGCTGCTACTTCTAGTGCTGCCCCTGCCACTTCTATTGCTGCTGCTACAGCTACTACTATTACAACTATTGACTAGTGCATCAACAATACTACTACTATTAATATTACTGCTGCTTCTGGTGCTACTACTGCTACTACTATTTGTCCAGTAAATGGCAAATACTACTACTCTTACTACTGCTTCTGATGCTGTTACTACTGCTACTACTACCATCAATACTACTAGTCCAATCTATTACTCCTACTGCTATTGCTGCTTCTTGTCCTACTACTACTGCCAACTGCAGTGCAAGTTAGCTGCTACTACTACTGTTGCTGCTGTCACATCTACTGATGCTGATCCCACTACTACTACTACGACGACTAGTCCAGTGCATGGCAAATACTACTACAATTTCCACTACTGGTTCTACTACAGCAGCTGCTATTTCTACTGCTGCTGCTACTACTAGTGTACTACTAGCCCAGTGCATGGCAAATGGTACTACTATTATTACTACTGCTACTTCTGCTACTGCTACTGCTAGTACTAGCAGTCCAGTGCATTTAAAATTCTACTACTATTTCTATTACTGCTGCTGCTACTACTGATGCTCCTACTACTGCTACTACTAGTAATCCAGTGCATGGCAAATATTATTAATAGTAATACTGCTGCTGCTGCTACTACTACTATAAATACTACTAGCCCAGTGCATGTCAAATATACTACTAATACTGCTATTCCTGCTTCCGCTACTATTACTACTGGCCCACTGCAGGGCAAATCTTCTGCTACTACTACTGCTTCTGCTGTCCGTTCTACTGCTGCTGCTTCCACTACTACTACAACTTCTACTAGTAGCCCAGCGCATGGCCAATACTACTACTATGATGATTACTGCTGCTACTACTAGTACTGCTGATGCTAATTTGATTGCTGCTGCTACTACTACTACTATTAGTTCAGTGTATGTCAAATGCTAGTACTATTACTACTACCGCAGCTGCTGCTACTTCTGATACTACTTCTGCTACTACAGGTAGTGCAGTGAATGGCAAATACTATTAACACTACTGCTCAGGCTGCTGCTACTACTGCTACTACTACTGCTACTACTACTAGCACTGTTGCTGCTAATTCTACTGATGCTGCTGCTCTATGTGCTGCTACTACTACTACTAGTCAATGCATGGCAAATACTACTACTATTACTGCTTCTGCTGCTACTACTTCTGCTACTACTGCTACTATTAGTAGTCCAGTGTATATCAAATACTACTAGTATCACCACGACTGCTGCTACTACTTCGACTGCCGCTGCTACTTCTCCTGCTGCTCGTATTACTACAGCTACTACTAGCCCAGTGCGTGGTAAATACTACTACTATTACTACCACTGCTGCTTCTGCAGCTACTATTGCTACTACTACAAGTCCAGTGCATTGCAAACACATTGCTATTACTAGTAGTGCATTGCATTTAAAATACTACTATAATTACTACGTCTGCTGCTACTACTGTTACTACTAGTAGTACAGTGCATGGTAAATACAACTACAATTAATACTAATGCTGCTGCTGCTACCACTGCTACTACTAGTAGTAAATTGCATGGCAAATACAACTAATATTACTACAACTGCTGTTGCTACTACTGCTACTACTAATATGAATACCACTAGGCCAGAGCATGGCAAATCTACTACTACAATTGCTATTGCTGCTACTGCTACTACTACTACTTACCCAGGGCGTGCCAAATACAACTACTGTTACCACTACTGCTGCTACTACTGCTGCAACTACTACTGCTACTGTTTCTAATTCTACTGCTTTTACTACTACTACTACTACTACTATCCCAGGGCACGGCAAATAATACTACTATTATTACTACTGCTGCTGCTGCTGCTACTACGGCTACTACTGCTATCAATACTACTAGCCAGTGCATGGCAAGTCTACTACTACTACTGCTATTGCTGCTACTTCCACTCCTACTACTGGCCAACTGCCAGGCAAATCTTCTACCACTTCTGCTGCTGCAATCACTGGTACTACTACAAATACTAGCCTATTGCATATCAAATACTACTAGTATTAACACTACTGCTGCTACTCCTCCTACTGCTGCTACGACTACTACTGCTGCTACTTTTTCTCTTAGTAGCCCAGTGCATGGAATATAGTACTTCTATAACTATGCTTATGTCTGCAGTTTATATTACTGCTACTACAACTGCTACTCCTAGTAGACCAGTGCATGGCAAATACTACTACTACTACTACTTCTGCTGCTGCTGATACTACTGCTACTACTTCTGCTAGTACTAGTAGTCCAGTGCATGGCAAATACTACAACTATTACTACTACTGCTGCTGCTGATACTACTGCTACTACTACCATCAATACTACTAGCTCAGTGCATGGCAAATCTACTACTACTACTGCTATTGCTGCTACTTCCACTCCTACTACTGGCCCACTGCCAGGCAAATCTTCTACCACTTCTACTGCTGGTGCGACCACTAGTACTACTACAAATACTAGCCTATTGCATTGCAAATATTACTACTATTAACACTACTGCTGCTACTCCCACTACTGCTGCTACTCCTACTACTGCTGCTACTTGTACCCTTAGTAGCTCAGTGCATGGAGAATACTACTTGTATAACTACTCCTGTGTCTACTGTTTCTATTACTGCTACCACTGCAGCTACTACTAGTAGACCATTGCATGGCAAATACTACTACTATTACTACTGCTGCTGCTGCTGATACTTCTGCTACTACTTCTGCTAGTACTAGTAGTCCAGTGCATGGCAAATACTACTTCTATTATTACTACTGCTGCTACTGCTACTACTATCCATCCTACTAGCTCAGTGCATGGCAAATCTACTACTAGTACTTCTATTGCTACTACTGCTACTACTCCTAATGTCACACTGCAGGGCAACTCTGGTGCTACTACTACTGCTGCTGCGGTCAATTCTAATGCTGTTGCTCCCATTATTACTACTGCTACTACTAGTAGTCCAGTGCATGGCAAATACTACTACTATTACCACAACTGCTGCTACTACTACTGCTGCTGCTATTTCTACTACTACTACTAGTCCAGTGCATGGCAAACACTAGTGCTATTACTAATACTGCTGCTGCTGCTCCTCCTACTTCTACTATTACTGCTACTACTAGCAGTCCTTTGCATTGTAAATACTACTACTATTACTACTACTGCTGCTAGTACGGCTACTACAATGATCTATAATACTAACCCAGTGCATGACAAATCTACTATTCCTACTTCTATTGCGGCTACTGCTACTACTACTGCTAGACCAGTGCATGGCAGATACTACTACTATTACCACTATTGCTTCTACTTCTAGTACTGCTGCTTCTACTACGTCTGCTGCTTCTTCTACAGCTGCTGCTGCTACTACTACTCATCCTAGCTCTGTTCGTGGAAAATACTGCTACTACAACTGATGCTGATGCTGCTGCTACTACTGCCACTACTAATACCAATACTACTCGACCAGTGCATGGTAAATCTACTACTACCCTTGCTAGTGCTGCGACTGCTCCTACTAGTAGCAGCCCAGTGAAGAGCAAATACTACTACTATTACCACTACTGCTGCTGCTATTACTACTGCAGCAACTAGTAGTGCTGCTGCTGCTGCTGCTACTACTACTATCTCCGTGCATGGCAAATACTTCTACTATTACTACTACTGCTGCTGCTGCTGCTACTACTACTACTACTCCTGCTACTGATAGTAGTGCAGTGCATGGCAAGTACTACTACTGTTTCTACTACTGCTGCTGCCACTTTTATTGCTGTCACTACCACTACTGCTACTACTAGTACTCCAGTGTATGGCAAATACTGCTTCTATTACTACTACTGCTGCCGTTGCTGCTACTGCTACTACTACTGCTACAACTTGCACCCAGTAAATTGCAAACATTACAACTATTACTTCTACTGCTGCTGCTGCTTCTACTGATACTACTGCTACTGCTTCTACTTCTCCTGCTGCTGCTTCTACTACTACCACTACTAGTCCCAGTGCAAGGTAAATAATACGATTATTACGACTACTGCTGCTTCTGCTAGTACTGCTGCTACTACTGCTACTACTGGTAGTCCAGTGCATGAAAAATACTATTACTACTACTGCTGCAGCTGCTGCTACTACTGCTGCTACTACTGCTACTACTAGTGATCCAGTGCATGGCAAATACAACAAATATTACTACTACTGATGTTGCCTCTACTACTGCTAATACTACTATCAATGCTACTAGCCAGTGCATGGCAAATATACTACTACTGCTGCTATTGCTGCTACTTCCACTACTACTACTGGCCCACTGCTGGGCAAATCATCTGCCACTTCTACTGCTGCTGCTGCTACAACTACTACTACTACTACTAGCCCATTGCATCTCAAATACTACTACTATTACCACTACTGCTGTTAGTCCTACTACTGCTGCTAGTCCTATTACTGCTGCTACTTGTACTATTACTATCCCAGTGCATGGAATGTACTACTAGTAAAGCTACTCCTACGTCTGCTTTTTCTACTACTGCTTCTGCTACTGCTACTACTAGTAGACCAGTGTGTGGCAAATACTACTACTATTACTACTGCTGCTGCTGCTACTACTGCTATTACTAGTAGTCCAGGGAATGGCAAATACTACTACTATCACTACTACTGCTGCTGCTGCTACTACTACTGCTCCTTCTACTGCAACTACTAGTAGTCCAGCCCTTGGCAAATACTACTACTATGACTATGACTGCTGCTAATGCTACCACTGCTACTACTACTAATCCTGTCCGTGGCAAATGCTACTCTATTACTACTACTGCTGCAGCAGCGGCTACTGCTACTACTAATATCAATACTACGAGCCCAGTGCATGGCAAGTCTACCTCTACTGTTACTATTGCTGCTACTGCTACTACTACTTCTTACGCAGTGCATGGCAGATACTACTTCTATTACCACTGTTGCTGCTACCTCTACTGCTGCTGCAGCTACATCTACTGCTGCTGCTATTTCTATTACTACTTCTACTACTAGCACAGTGCGTGGCAAATAGTACTAGTATTACTACTACCTCTGCTGCTGTTGCTATGACTTCTAGTACTACTGCTATTACTAGTAATCCAGTGTGTCGCAAATACTATTCATACTACTACTGCTGCTGTTGCTACTACTACTATCAATACTACTAGCCCAGTGCATGGCCAATATACTACTACTACTGCTATAGCTGCTACTGCTACTACTACTAGTGGCCCACTGCAGGGCAAATCTGCTGCTACTCTTACTGCTGCTTATGCCACTTCTATTCCTGGTGCTACCTCTACTACTGCTGCTACTACTAGTAGTCTAGTGCATGGCAAATACTACTATTACTACTACTTCTGCTGCTGCTACTACTGCTACTACTAGTATCAATACTACTATCCCAGTGCATGGCAAATCTACTAGTACTACACCTATTAGTGCTAATGCTAATACTGCTACTTGAACACTGCAGGGCCAATCTGCTGCTACTACTACCGACGTTGCTGCTAATTCTACTTCTGCTGCTACCAATACAACTACTACTCCTAGTACCCCAGTGCATTTCAAATACTACCAATATTACCAGTACAGTTGCTACTACTACAGCTGCTGCTACTAGTACTATTACTAGCCCAGTCCATGCCAAATACTACTACTATTACCACTGCTGCTACTTCTGCTACTATAACTGCTGTTGCTCTTACGACTACTTCTGCTACTACTACTGCTACCGCTTCTAATTCTACTGTTGCTGCTACTACTACTATTACGACTGCTACTAGCCCAGGGCATGGCAAATAATACTACTATTATTACTACTGCTGCTGCTGCTACTACTTCTACTAGTACTTCTATTACTTGTAGTCTAGTGCATGGGGAATACTACTTCTATTACTACTCCTGCTGCTGCTGCTAATACTGCTACTACTACTACCAATACTACTAGCTTAGTGCATGGGAAATCTGCTACTACTACTGCTGTATCTGCTACCGCTACTACTACTACTACTGGCCAGCTCCAGGGTAAATCTGCTGCTACTACTTCTGTTGCTGCTGCCACTTCTACTGCTGTTGCTACAACTACTACAACTGCTACTACTAGTAGTCCAGTGTATGGTAAATCCTAATACTACTAGTACTACTGCTGATGCAGCTTCTAGTGTTACTGCTACTACTGCTACTAGTGCTAGTCCAGTGTATTGCAAATATAATTCTATTACTACTACTGCTGATGCTGCTACTACTGCTACTACTAATATCAATAGTACCAGCCAATTTCATGGCAAACCTACTACTACTATTGCTATTGCTGCTGCTGCTACTACTACTGCTAACCCAGTGCATGGCAGATGCTACTACTATTACCACTACTGCTGCTGCTGCTGCTACTACTGCTGCCAATAGTAGTCCAGTGCGTGGCAAATACTACTAATATTACTACTACTGCTGCTGCTACTACTTCTACTACTACTATGAATATTACTAGCCCATTGCAAGGCAAATCTACTATTTCTACTTCTATTCCTAACACTTTTACTACTACTACTGGCCCAGTGCAGGGAAAATCTGCTGCTACTTCTAGTGCTGCCCCTGCCACTTCTATTGCTGCTGCTACAGCTACTACTATTACAACTATTGACTAGTGCATCAACAATACTACTACTATTAATATTACTGCTGCTTCTGGTGCTACTGCTGCTACTACTATTTGTCCAGTAAATGGCAAATACTACTACTCTTACTACTGCTTCTGATGCTGTTACTACTGCTACTACTACCATCAATACTACTAGCCCAATCTATTACTCCTACTGCTATTGCTGCTTCTTGTCCTACTACTACTGCCAACTGCAGTGCAAGTTAGCTGCTACTACTACTGTTGCTGCTGTCACATCTACTGATGCTGATCCCACTACTACTACTACGACGACTAGTCCAGTGCATGGCAAATACTACTACAATTACCACTACTGGTTCTACTACAGCAGCTGCTATTTCTACTGCTGCTGCTTCTACTAGTGTACTACCAGCCCAGTGCATGGCAAATGGTACTACTATTATTACTACTGCTGCTTCTGCTACTACTACTGCTAGTACTAGCAGTCCAGTGCATTTAAAATTGTACTACTATTTCTATTACTGCTGCTGCTACTACTGATGCTCCTACTACTGCTACTACTAGTAATCCAGTGCATGGCAAATATTATTAATAGTAATACTGCTGCTGCTGCTACTACTACTATAAATACTACTAGCCCAGTGCATGTCAAATATACTACTAATACTGCTATTCCTGCTTCCGCTACTATTACTACTGGCCCACTGCAGGGCAAATCTTCTGCTACTACTACTGCTTCTGCTGTCCGTTCTACTGCTGCTGCTTCCACTACTACTACAACTTCTACTAGTAGCCCAGCGCATGGCCAATACTACTACTATGATGATTACTGCTGCTACTACTAGTACTGCTGATGCTAATTTGATTGCTGCTGCTACTACTACTACTATTAGTTCAGTGTATGTCAAATGCTAGTACTATTACTACTACCGCAGCTGCTGCTACTTCTGATACTACTTCTGCTACTACAGGTAGTGCAGTGAATGGCAAATACTATTAACACTACTGCTCAGGCTGCTGCTACTACTGCTACTACTACTGCTACTACTACTAGCACTGTTGCTGCTAATTCTACTGATGCTGCTGCTCTATGTGCTGCTACTACTACTACTAGTCAATGCATGGCAAATACTACTACTATTACTGCTTCTGCTGCTACTACTGCTACTATTAGTAGTCCAGTGTATATCAAATACTACTAGTATCACCACGACTGCTGCTACTACTTCGACTGCCGCTGCTACTTCTCCTGCTGCTCGTATTACTACAGCTACTACTAGCCCAGTGCGTGGTAAATACTACTACTATTACTACCACTGCTGCTTCTGCAGCTACTGGTGCTACTACTATTGCTACTACTACAAGTCCAGTGCATTGCAAACACATTGCTATTACTAGTAGTGCATTGCATTTAAAATACTACTATAATTACTACGTCTGCTGCTACTACTGTTACTACTAGTAGTACAGTGCATGGTAAATACAACTACAATTAATACTAATGCTGCTGCTGCTACCACTGCTACTACTAGTAGTAAAGTGCATGGCAAATACAACTAATATTACTACAACTGCTGTTGCTACTACTGCTACTACTCATATGAATACCACTAGGCCAGAGCATGGCAAATCTACTACTACAATTGCTATTGCTGCTACTGCTACTACTACTACTTACCCAGGGCGTGCCAAATACTACTACTGTTACCACTACTGCTGCTACTACTGCTGCTACTACTACTGCTACTCTTTCTAATTCTACTGCTTTTGCTACTACTACTACTACTACTATCCCAGGGCACGGCAAATAATACTACTATTATTACTACTGCTGCTGCTGCTGCTATTCTTGCTACTACTAGTATTAATACTACAGCCCAGTGCATGGCAAATCTACTAATACTACTGCTATTTCTGATTCTTCTACTACTACTGCTAGCCCACTGCAGGGCAAATCTGCTGCCACTAGTACTACTGCTGCCACTTCTACTGCTGCTGCGACCACTACTACTACTTCTACTAGCCTTGTTTATGGAAAATGCTACTACTATTACCACTACTGCTTCGACTACTACTAATGCGGCTACTACTACTGCTGCTGCTACTAATACCACTACTAGCCCAGTGCATGGTAATTACTAGTAGTGTAACTAGTAGTGCTGCTGCTGCTACTACTGCTACTACTTTTAGTACAGTGCATGGCAAATACTACTACTATAACCACAACTGCTAATACTACTACTACTGCTGCTGCTACTATTAATGCTGCTGCAGAAACTTCTACTCCTGCTTCTAAATCTACTAATTCTTCTACAATTCCAGTGCAAGGCAAATACTACTAATGTTACTACTACTGCTGCTATTGCTACGACTGCTACTACTAGTATCAATACAACTAACCTAGTGCATGGGAAATCCACTAGTACTACAACTGTTAGTGCTAATTCTAGTACTACTACTGGCCCACTGCAGGAAATATCTACTGCTACTATTACTGCTGCTGATGCCACTTCTCTTGCTGATGCTACCTCTACTACTACTGTTACTGCTAGTAGTCCATTGCACGGCAAATCAACTACTACTAATTCTATTGCTGCTACTGCTACTACTACTACTTGCCCACTGCAGGGCAAATCTGGTGCTACTACTACTGCTGCTGTGGCCAATTCTACTGCCGCAACTTCCACTAAAATTACTACTAGCCCAGTGCATGGCAAATACTAATTCTATTACCACTACTGCTGCTACTTCTACTGCTGCTGCTGCTGCATCTACTTCTGCTGCTAGTACTACTATTACTGCTACTACCACGATCCTAGTGCATGGCAAATACTACTACTATTACCACAACTGCTGCTACTACTACTACTGCTGCTGCCACATCTACAGCTGCTGCTATTACTACTACTACTACTACCAGCAGAGTGCATGTCACATAGTACTAGCATTACTACTACTGCTGCTGCTGCTATTACTTCTACTACTGCTGCTACTACTAGTAATCCAGTGCATCGCAAGTACTATTCATACTACTACGGTTGCTGTTGCTACTACTACTATCAATACTACTACACCAGTTCATGGCACATATACTACTACTACTTCTATAGCTGCTACTGCTACTACTACTACTGGCCCACTGCAGGGCAAAACTTCTGCTACTACTATTGCTGCTGCTGGCACTTCTAATTCTGCTGCTACCACTACTACTATGACTTCTACTACTAGCCCAGCGCATGGGAAATACTACTACATTTACCACTACTGCTGCTACTACTACTACTGCTGCTGCTGCTACTACTGCTAATATTAGTTCAGTGCATGGTAAATACCACTACTATTACTACTTCCGCTGCTGCTGCTACTACTACTGCTACTACAAGTAGTGCAGTGCCTGGCAAATAGTTTTACTACTACTGCTGCTGCTACTACTGCTACTACTACTGCTACTACTACTAGTACTGTTGCTGATAATTCTACTGCTGCTGCTGCTACATATACTGCTACTACTACTAGTACTATTGCTGATAATTCTACTGCTGCTGCTACAACTACTACTAGTCCAGTGAATGGTAATACTACTGCTATTACTACTACTACTGCTTTAGCTGCTAGCACTGCTACTGCTAGTATTAATAACATTAGCACACTGTATGGCATGTCTATTAGTACTACACCTATTAGTGCTAATGCTATTACTACTACTGGCCCACTGCAGGTCAAAGCTTCTGCTACTTCTACTGCTGCTGCTGCCAGTTCTACTGCTGCTGCTACCACTACTACTACGACTACTACTAGCTCACTGCATGGCAAATACTACTACTACTACTGCTGCTGCAGCTGCTACTTCTACTGCTGCTGCTACTACTACTGCTTCTGCAGCTACTGGTACTGCTGCTGCTAATTCTACTACTACTACTAGTCCAGTGCATGGTAAATACTTTTACTATTAACACTACTGCTGCTGCTGCTACTACTGTTACTACTAAAATCAATACAATGTGCCCAGTGTATGGCAAATCTAGTACTAGTATTGCTATTTCTCCTATTGCTACTACTACTACTTACCCAGTGCTTGGCAGATACTACTACTATTACCACTACTGCTTCTGCTGCTGCTACTACTGCTACTACTACTGCTACTAATAGTAGTCCAGTGCATGGAAAGTACTACTCATATTACTACTGCTGCTGCTGCTGCTACTACTGTTACTACTAATATCAATACTGCTAACCCAGTGCATGGCAAATCTACTAGTACTACACCTATTAGTGCTAATGCTAATACTACTACTTGCACACTGTAGGGCAAATCTCCTCCTCCTCCTACTGATGTTGCTGCCAATTCAACTGCTGCTGCTACCAATACAACTACTACTACTACTACCACCTCAGTGGATTTCAAAGAGTACAAATATTACCACTACAGCTGCTGCTACTACTACTGCTGCTACTACTACTACTGCTGCTACTACTACTGCTGCTGCTACTAGTACAACTAGTAGCCCAGTCCGTGCCAAATACTACTACTATTACCACTACTGCTGCAACTACTGCTACTGCTGCTAGTACTACTACTTCTGCTACTACTGCTACTGCTTCAAATTTTGCTGCTGCTGCTACTACTTCTACTAACCCAGGGCATGGCAAAATAATACAACTGGCGCAGCTGCTACTATTTCTACTACTGCTTCTACTACTTGTAGTCCAGTGTATTGCAAATATTTTTACTATTACTACTACTGCTGATGCTGCTACAACTGCTACTACTAATATCAATATTACTAGCGGAGTGCATGGCAAGTCTACTACTACTATTGCTATTGCTGCTAATGCTACTACTACTACTAACCCAGTGCATGGCCGATACTACTACTTATTACCACTTCTGCTGCTGCTGCTGCTACTACTGCTACTACTACTACTTCTACTAATAATAGTCCAGTTCATGGCAAATACTACTAATGTTACTACTACTTCTGCTGCTGCTACTACTACTACCAATACTACTAACCCAGTGCTTGCAAATCTACTAGTATTACACCTATTACTGCTAAGGCTAACACTACTATTTGCACACAGCGGGGCAAGTCTGCTGTTACTAGTACTGATATTCTGCCAATTCTACTGCTGCTGCTACCAATACAACTACTACTACTACTACTCCCACAGTGTATTTCAAACGCTACAAATATTACCACTACTGCTGCTACTTTTTACTACCGCTTCTACTAATACTGCTGCTGCTACTAGTACTACTACTAGCCCAGTCCATTCCAAGCACTACTACTATTATCACTATAGCTGCTACTAGTAGGGGTACTGCTGCTGTTACTATTACTGGTGATACTACTAATACTGCTGCTATTAGGACTCCTACTAGCCGAGTGCATGGCAAGTACTACTGCTATTACCACTTCTGCTGCTACCACCACTACTGCTGCTACAAATACTGCTGCTACTACTTTTGCTGCTGCTGCTGCTAGTACTACTACTATCACAGTGCATTTCAAATACTACAACTATTCCTATTCCTGCTGCTGCTGTTGCTACTACTACTACTATTACCGCTACGTCTAGTAGTCGAGCGCATGGCAAATACTACTACTATTACTACTGCTGCTGCTGCTGCTACTACTGCTACTACTTGTATCAATACTACTATCACAGTGCACAGTAAATCCCTACTACTACTCCTATTGCTTCTACTCTTACTACTACGACTGGCCCGGTGCAGTACATAACTGCTGTTACTACTACTGCTGCTGCTGCGTCTTCTACTATTGCTTCTACCACTACTACAATCCCAGTGCATCGTAAATAAAAATACTATTACCTCTACTGCTGCTACTACTACTGCTGCTGCTGCTACTTCTACTACTGCTGTTGTTACTACAACTACTACCTCCCCAGTGCGTGGCAAACACTACTACTATTACTACAACTGCTGTTGCTGCTACTACTTCTACTGCTACTACTAGTAGTGCAGTGCACGTCAAATACTACTACAATTACTAGACCTGCTGCTGCTGCTACTAGTGCTATTACTACTATCAATACTACTAGCTCAGTGCATGGCTAATCTACTACTACGACCGCTATGGCTGCTACCGCTACTACTACTACTACTGGCCAACTGCAGGGCAAATCTTCTTCCGCTACCACTGTTGCTGCCGGCCCTTTTTTGCTGTTGTTACCACCACTACTACTGCTACTATAGGAGTCCAGTGCATGGCAAATACTACTACTATGAGTACTGCTGCTGCTGCTAAAATGTTACTACTGCCGCTACTACTAGAACTGCAGTGCATTATTACTAATAGTTTTACTACTACAGCTGATGCTGCTACTACTGTTACTACTAATATCAATATTACTAGACTAGTGCATTGCAAATCTACTACTACTATTGCAGTTCGCAGGGCTCGCGGGCCGCACGGATGACACCCGTGTCCGCGGCCATGTCTGGGTCGCGTCAGGCCACCCCCGGAGCGTCTGGTGTGTCGCTGCCTTCCAGGGACGCCTTCTGGCCGCCTGGCCGGTCAGGCAGGCGGGGAGCGCCCCGTCAGACGCTTGCTGTGGTGGGAGGGGCCTGAGGAGGTGGGGCCTGCAGAGGTACCAGGCGTGGGCAGAGATAGCCGCCGCCGCGGGCGACAAAAGGAGAATGCAGAGCGGGAGGCCAAAAGCCTATAGCACCCGGTATTCCCAGGAGGTCTCCCATTCCCGTACTAAACAGGCCCGACCCTTCTTAGCTTCCGCAATTGAGCCGAGATCACGCCCTCTGGGCTGGTTTGGAAATAGGTGGCTGCAGGGTCGCGGGCTGCCTCTTGAGGCGCAGCTTAGCAGGCGCTTGGGTCATACCACCAGTCCAGCGGCCCGCCCGATCCAGCAGAGTCCTGCCGCCTGCCTAGACAGGGAAACGGAGGTCTAGGCTACATGCAGGTGGCGGAGGTGTGGGCGACCAACCAGCCCAGGGCTGACGGGACCCAGCAAACTTTGCGGCGCTTCGCGCCCCACCCCAGATCACGCAGGCCGCTTACAAAGACGTGGACCCGGAGGCTACAGGGTCTGGGGCCCGCGGTCCCTTGGGCATCCCACCTGCCCGCCCACGCTGCGCCAGGCGCAGCCCAGATGCAGATGAGCCCGGCCGTCCTACCAGACAGAAGCTGGCCCGAAACCACTGGGAGCCACCATTGAGTTGGCAGGGCCCCTAGGATCAAGCAACGCCACCCTTGCCCCCACGCTGCAGTTCCGAACTCAGTACCCCACCCCAAGTGGCCGGCAGCCCCGGGGAAGCTGGCCTCACCCACTGGAGCACAGCCCCTTCGCCGCCACCTGTCTGCCTGGCTGTCTCTCCACAGCTCCATATGGAAAATGCCACCCCTCTGCCTTTTCGCTCTGGCCGGGGGCGAGAGCGGGATTGAGGGCGCAGGCCGCTTCCCCGGGGCTGCCGGCCACTTGGGGCGGGGTACTGAGTTCGGAACTGCGGCGTGGGGGCAGGGGTGGCGTTGCTGGGTCTCAGAGGCTGTGCCAACACAATGGTGGCTCCCAATGGTTTCGTGACAGCTTCTCTCGGTTAGGAGGGCCGGGCACGTCTGCGTCCGGGCTGCGCCTAGCACAGCGTGGGCGGGCAGGTGGGATGCCCAAGGGACCGCGGGCCCTGGGCCCTGAAGCCTCCGGGGCCACATACTTGTGAGCGGCCTGCGAGATCTGGGGTGGGGCGCCAAGCGCCAAAAATTTGCTGGGTCCCGCCCGCCCTGGGCTGGATGGTCGCCAACATGCCCGCCACTCCCCTGTACCCTAGACCTCCGTTTCCCTGTCTAGACGGGCGGCGGGGCCCTGCCAGGTCGGGCGGGCCGCTGGGCTGGAGGTTAGACCAAAGTGCCTGCTCAGCTGCGCCTCAAGAGGCAGCCCGCGACCCTGCAGCCACCTACTGCCAAACCAGCCCAGAGGGGCGTGATCTCGGCTGGATCGCGGAAGCTAAGCAGGGTCGGGCCTGTTTGCTATTGCTGTTAGGGCTACTACTACTACTATCACAGTGCATGCCAAATACTACTACTATTACCAGTACTGCTGCTGCTACTACTGCTACTACTATTGCTACTAATAGTAGTCCAGTACATCGCAAATAATATTATAGTTACTACTACTACTGCTACTAGTATCAATATTAGTAGTGCAGTGTATGGCAAATCTACTAGTACTACACCTATTACTGCTAATGCGAATACTACTACTGGTCCACTGCAGGTCTAATATTCTGCTACTTCTACTTAGCCCGGGACTTCTACTGCTGCTGCTACCACTAATACTGTTAGTCCTACAACAAGCCCAGTGCATGGAAAATACTACTACTATTAACACTACTGCTGCTACTCCCACTACTGCTGCTACTCCTACTACTGCTGCTACTTGTACCCTTAGTAGCTCAGTGCATGGAGAATACTACTTGTATAACTACTCCTGTGTCTACTGTTTCTATTACTGCTACCACTGCAGCTACTACTAGTAGACCATTGCATGGCAAATACTACTACTATTACTACTGCTGCTGCTGCTGATACTTCTGCTACTACTTCTGCTAGTACTAGTAGTCCAGTGCATGGCAAATACTACTTCTATTATTACTACTGCTGCTACTGCTACTACTATCCATCCTACTAGCTCAGTGCATGGCAAATCTACTACTAGTACTTCTATTGCTACTACTGCTACTACTCCTAATGTCACACTGCAGGGCAACTCTGGTGCTACTACTACTGCTGCTGCGGTCAATTCTAATGCTGTTGCTCCCATTATTACTACTGCTACTACTAGTAGTCCAGTGCATGGCAAATACTACTACTATTACCACAACTGCTGCTACTACTACTGCTGCTGCTATTTCTACTACTACTACTAGTCCAGTGCATGGCAAACACTAGTGCTATTACTAATACTGCTGCTGCTGCTCCTCCTACTTCTACTATTACTGCTACTACTAGCAGTCCTTTGCATTGCAAATACTACTACTATTACTACTACTGCTGCTAGTACTGCTACTACAATGATCTATAATACTAACCCAGTGCATGGCAAATCTACTATTACTACATCTGTTGCGGCTACTGCTACTACTACTGCTAGACCAGTGCATGGCAGATACTACTACTATTACCACTATTGCTTCTACTTCTAGTACTGCTGCTTCTACTACGGCTGCTGCTTCTTCTACAGCTGCTGCTGCTACTACTACTCATCCTAGCCCTGTTCGTGGAAAATACTGCTACTACAACTGATGCTGATGCTGCTGCTACTACTGCCACTACTAATACCAATACTACTCGACCAGTGCATGGTAAATCTACTACTACCCTTGCTAGTGCTGCGACTGCTCCTACTAGTAGCAGCCCAGTGAATAGCAAATACTACTACTATTACCACTACTGCTGCTGCTATTACTACTGCAGCAACTAGTAGTGCTGCTGCTGCTGCTGCTACTACTACTATCTCCGTGCATGGCAAATACTTCTACTATTACTACTACTGCTGCTGCTGCTGCTACTACTACTACTACTACTCCTGCCACTGATAGTAGTGCAGTGCATGGCAAGTACTACTACTGTTTCTACTACTGCTGCTGCCACTTTTATTGCTGTCACTACCACTACTGCTACTACTAGTACTCCAGTGTATGGCAAATACTGCTTCTATTACTACTACTGCTGCAGTTGCTGCTACTGCTACTACTACTGCTACAACTTGCACCCAGTAAATTGCAAACATTACAACTCTTACTTCTACTGCTGCTGCTGCTTCTACTGATACTACTGCTACTGCTTCTACTTCTCCTGCTGCTGCTTCTACTACTACCACTACTAGTCCCAGTGCAAGGTAAATAATACGATTATTACGACTACTGCTGCTTCTGCTAGTACTGCTGCTACTACTGGTAGTCCAGTGCATGAAAAATACTCTTACTACTACTGCTGCAGCTGCTGCTACTACTGCTGCTACTACTGCTACTACTAGTGATCCAGTGCATGGCAAATACAACAAATATTACTACTACTGATGTTGCCTCTACTACTGCTAATACTACTATCAATGCTACTAGCCAGTGCATGGCAAATATACTACTACTGCTGCTATTGCTGCTACTTCCACTACTACTACTGGCCCACTGCTGGGCAAATCATCTGCCACTTCTACTGCTGCTGCTGCTACAACTACTACTACTACTACTACTAGCCCATTGCATCTCAAATACTACTACTATTACCACTACTGCTGTTAGTCCTACTACTCCTGCTAGTCCTATTACTGCTGCTACTTGTACTATTACTATCCCAGTGCACGGAATGTACTACTAGTAAAGCTACTCCTACGTCTGCTTTTTCTACTACTGCTTCTGCTACTGCTACTACTAGTAGACCAGTGTGTGGCAAATACTACTACTATTACTACTACTGCTGCTGCTGCTACTACTGCTACTACTACTGCTATTACTAGTAGTCCAGGGAATGGCAAATACTACTACTACTATCACTACTACTGCTGCTGCTGCTACTACTACTGCTCCTTCTACTGCAACTACTAGTAGTCCAGTCCTTGGCAAATACTACTACTATGACTATGACTGCTGCTAATGCTACCACTGCTACTACTACTAATCCTGTCCGTGGCAAATGCTACTCTATTACTACTACTGCTGCAGCAGCGGCTACTGCTACTACTAATATCAATACTACGAGTCCAGTGCGTGGCAAGTCTACCTCTACTGTTACTATTGCTGCTACTGCTACTACTACTTCTTACCCAGTGCATGGCAGATACTACTTCTATTACCACTGCTGCTGCTACCTCTACTGCTGCTGCTGCTATTACTATTACTACTTCTACTACTAGCACAGTGCGTGGCAAATAGTACTAGGATTACTACTACCGCTGCTGCTGTTGCTATGACTTCTAGTACTACTGCTACGACTAGTAATACAGTGTGTCACAAATACTATTCATACTACTACTGCTGCTGTTGGTACTACTACTATCAATACTACTAGCCCAGTTCATGGCCAATATACTACTACTACTGCTATAGCTGCTACTGCTACTACTACTAGTGGCCCACTGCAGGGCAAATCTGCTGCTACTCTTACTGCTGCTTATGCCACTTCTATTCCTGGTGCTACCTCTACTACTGCTGCTACTACTAGTAGTCTAGTGCATGGCAAATACTACTATTACTACTACTTCTGCTGCTGCTACTACTGCTACTACTAGTATCAATACTACTATCCCAGTGCATGGCAAATCTACTAGTACTACACCTATTAGTGCTAATGCTAATACTGCTACTTGCACACTGCAGGGCCAATCTGCTGCTACTACTACCGACGTTGCTGATAATTCTACTTCTGCTGCTACCAATACAACTACTACTCCTAGTACCCCAGTGCATTTCAAATACTACCAATATTACCAGTACTGTTGCTACTACTACTGCTGCTGCTACTAGTACTATTACTAGCCCAGTCCATGCCAAATACTACGACTATTACCACTGCTGCTACTTCTGCTACTATTACTGCTCTTGCTCTTACGACTACTTCTGCTACTACTACTGCTACCGCTTCTAATTCTACTGTTGCTGCTACTACTACTAGCCCAGGGCATGGCAAATACTATTACTATTATTACTACTGCTGCTGCTGCTACTACTTCTACTAGTACTTCTATTACTTGTAGTCTAGTGCATGGGAAATACTACTTCTATTACTACTCCTGCTGCTGCTGCTACTACTGCTACTACTACTACCAATACTACTAGCTTAGTGCATGGGAAATCTGCTACTACTACTGCTGTATCTGCTACCGCTACTACTACTACTACTGGCCAGCTCCAGGGCAAATCTGCTGCTACTACTTCTGTTGCTGCTGCCACTTCTACTGCTCTTGCTACAACTACTACTACTGCTACTACTAGTAGTCCAGTGTATGGTAAATCCTAATACTACTAGCACTACTGCTGATGCAGCTTCTAGTGTTACTGCTACTACTGCTACTACTGCTAGTCCAGTGTATTGCAAATATTATTCTATTACTACTACTGCTGATGCTGCTACTACTGCTACTACTAATATCAATAGTACCAGCCAATTTCATGGCAAACCTACTACTACTCTTGCTATTGCTGCTGCTGCTACTACTACTGCTAACCCAGTGCATGGCAGATGCTACTACTATTACCACTACTGCTGCTGCTGCTGCTACTACTGCTGCTAATAGTAGTCCAGTGCGTTTCAAATACTACTAATATTACCACTACTGCCGCTGCTACTACTTCTACTACTACTATGAATATTACTAGCCCATTGCAAGGCAAATCTACTATTTCTACTTCTATTCCTAACACTTTTACTACTACTACTGGCCCAGTGCAGGGAAAATCTGCTGCTACTTCTAGTGCTGCCCCTGCCACTTCTATTGCTGCTGCTACAGCTACTACTATTACAACTATTGACTAGTGCATCAACAATACTACTACTATTAATATTACTGCTGCTTCTGGTGCTACTCCTGCTACTACTATTTGTCCAGTAAATGGCAAATACTACTACTCTTACTACTGCTTCTGATGCTGTTACTACTGCTACTTCTACCATCAATACTACTAGCCCAATCTATTACTCCTACTGCTATTGCTGCTTCTTGTCCTACTACTACTGCCAACTGCAGTGCAAGTTAGCTGCTACTACTACTGTTGCTGCTGTCACATCTACTGATGCTGATACCACTACTACTACTACGACGAATAGTCCACTGCATGGCAAATACTACTACAATTACCACTACTGGTTCTACTACAGCAGCTGCTATTTCTACTGCTGCTGCTACTACTAGCGTACTACTAGCCCAGTGCATGGCAAATGGTACTACTATTATTACTACTGCTGCTTCTGCTACTACTACTGCTAGTACTAGCAGTCCAGTGCATTTAAAATTCTACTACTATTTCTATTACTGCTGCTGCTACTACTGATGCTCCTACTACTGCTACTACTAGTAATCCAGTGCATGGCAAATATTATTAATAGTAATACTGCTGCTGCTGCTACTACTACTATAAATACTACTAGCCCAGTGCATGTCAAATATACTACTAATACTGCTATTCCTGCTTCCGCTACTATTACTACTGGCCCACTGCAGGGCAAATCTTCTGCTACTACTACTGCTTCTGCTGTCCGTTCTACTGCTGCTGCTTCCACTACTACTACAACTTCTACTAGTAGCCCAGCGCATGGCCAATACTACTACTATGATGATTACTGCTGCTACTACTAGTACTGCTGATGCTAATTTGATTGCTGCTGCTACTACTACTACTATTAGTTCAGTGTATGTCAAATACTAGTACTATTACTACTACCGCAGCTGCTGCTACTTCTGATACTACTTCTGCTACTACAGGTAGTGCAGTGAATGGCAAATACTATTAATACTACTGCTCAGGCTGCTGCTACTACTGCTAATACTACTGCTACTACTACTAGCACTGTTGCTGCTAATTCTACTGATGCTGCTGCTCTATGTGCTGCTACTACTACTACTAGTCAATGCATGGCAAATACTACTACTATTACTGCTTCTGCTGCTACTACTTCTGCTACTACTGCTACTATTAGTAGTCCAGTGTATATCAAATACTACTAGTATCACCACGACTGCTGCTACTACTTCGACTGCCGCTGCTACTTCTCCTGCTGCTCGTATTACTACAGCTACTACTAGCCCAGTGCGTGGTAAATACTACTACTATTACTACCACTGCTGCTTCTGCAGCTACTATTGCTACTACTACAAGTCCAGTGCATTGCAAACACATTGCTATTACTAGTAGTGCATTGCATTTAAAATACTACTATAATTACTACGTCTGCTGCTACTACTGTTACTACTAGTAGTACAGTGCATGGTAAATACAACTACAATTAATACTAATGCTGCTGCTGCTACCACTGCTACTACTAGTAGTAAATTGCATGGCAAATACAACTAATATTACTACAACTGCTGTTGCTACTACTGCTACTACTAATGTGAATACCACTAGGCCAGAGCATGGCAAATCTACTACTACAATTGCTATTGCTGCTACTGCTACTACTACTACTTACCCAGGGCGTACCAAATACAACTACTGTTACCACTACTGCTGCTACTACTGCTGCAACTACTACTGCTACTGTTTCTAATTCTACTGCTTTTGCTACTACTACTACTACTACTATCCCAGGGCATGGCAAATAATACTACTATTATTACTACTGCTGCTGCTGCTGCTACTACGGCTACTACTGCTATCAATACTACTAGCCAGTGCATGGCAAGTCTACTACTACTACTGCTATTGCTGCTACTTCCACTCCTACTACTGGCCAACTGCCAGGCAAATCTTCTACCACTTCTGCTGCTGCGATCACTGGTACTACTACAAATACTAGCCTATTGCATATCAAATACTACTAGTATTAACACTACTGCTGCTACTCCTCCTACTGCTGCTACGACTACTACTGCTGCTACTTTTTCTCTTAGTAGCCCAGTGCATGGAATATAGTACTTCTATAACTACGCTTATGTCTGCAGTTTATATTACTGCTACTACAACTGCTACTCCTAGTAGACCAGTGCATGGCAAATACTACTACTACTACTACTTCTGCTGCTGCTGATACTACTGCTACTACTTCTGCTAGTACTAGTAGTCCAGTGCATGGCAAATACTACAACTATTACTACTACTGCTGCTGCTGATACTACTGCTACTACTACCATCAATACTACTAGCTCAGTGCATGGCAAATCTACTACTACTACTGCTATTGCTGCTACTTCCACTCCTACTACTGGCCCACTGCCAGGCAAATCTTCTACCACTTCTACTGCTGGTGCGACCACTAGTACTACTACAAATACTAGCCTATTGCATTGCAAATACTACTACTATTAACACTACTACTGCTACTCCCACTACTGCTGCTACTCCTACTACTGCTGCTACTTGTACCCTTAGTAGCTCAGTGCATGGAGAATACTACTTGTATAACTACTCCTGTGTCTACTGTTTCTATTACTGCTACCACTGCAGCTACTACTAGTAGACCATTGCATGGCAAATACTACTACTATTACTACTGCTGCTGCTGCTGATTCTACTGCTACTACTTCTGCTAGTACTAGCAGTCCAGTGCATGGCAAATACTACTTCTATTATTACTACTGCTGCTACTGCTACTACTATCCATCCTACTAGCTCAGTGCATGGCAAATCTACTACTAGTACTTCTATTGCTACTACTGCTACTACTCCTAATGTCACACTGCAGGGCAACTCTGGTGCTACTACGACTGCTGCTGCGGTCAATTCTAATGCTATTGCTCCCATTATTACTACTGCTACTACTAGTAGTCCAGTGCATGGCAAATACTACTAATATTACTACTGCTGCTGCTGCTGATTCTACTGCTACTACTTCTGCTAGTACTAGCAGTCCAGTGCATGGCAAATACTACTTCTATTATTACTACTGCTGCTACTGCTACTACTATCCATCCTACTAGCTCAGTGCATGGCAAATCTAGTACTAGTACTTCTATTGCTACTACTGCTACTACACCTAATGTCACACTGCAGGGCAACTCTGGTGCTACTACTACTGCTGCTGCGGTCAATTCTAATGCTGTTGCTCCCATTATTACTACTGCTACTACTAGTAGTCCAGTGCATGGCAAATACTACTACTATTACCACAACTGCTGCTACTACTACTGCTGCTGCTATTTCTACTACTACTACTAGTCCAGTGCATGGCAAACACTAGTGCTATTACTAATACTGCTGCTGCTGCTCCTCCTACTTCTACTATTACTGCTACTACTAGCAGTCCTTTGCATTGCAAATACTACTAGTATTACTACTGCTGCTGCTAGTACTGCTACTACAATGATCTATAATACTAACCCAGTGCATGGCAAATCTACTATTACTACTTCTATTGCGGCTACTGCTACTACTACTGCTAGACCAGTGCATGGCAGATCCTACTACTATTACCACTATTGCTTCTACTTCTAGTACTGCTGCTTCTACTACGGCTGCTGCTTCTTCTACAGCTGCTGCTGCTACTACTACTCATCCTAGCCCTGTTCGTGGAAAATACTGCTACTATTACTACTACTGATGCTGCTGCTACTACTGCCACTACTAATACCAATACTACTCGACCAGTGCATGGTAAATCTACTACTACCCTTGCTAGTGCTGTGACTGCTCCTACTAGTAGCAGCCCAGTGAATAGCAAATACTACTACTATTACCACTACTGCTGCTGCTATTACTACTGCAGCAACTAGTAGTGCTGCTGCTGCTGCTGCTACAACTACTATCTCCGTGCATGGCAAATACTTCTACTATTACTACTAGTGCTGCTGCTGCTGCTACTACTACTACTCCTGCTACTGATAGTAGTGCAGTGCATGGCAAGTACTACTACTGTTTCTACTACTGCTGCTGCCACTTTTATTGCTGTCACTACCACTACTGCTACTACTAGTACCCCAGTGTATGGCAAATACTGCTTCTATTAATACTACTGCTGCCGTTGCTGCTACTGCTACTACTACTGCTACAACTTGCACCCAGTAAATTGCAAACATTACAACTATTACTTCTACTGCTGCTGCTGCTTCTACTGATACTACTGCTACTGCTTCTACTTCTCCTGCTGCTGCTTCTACTACTACCACTACTAGTCCCAGTGCAAGGTAAATAATACGATTATTACGACTACTGCTGCTTCTGCTAGTACTGCTGCTACTACTGCTACTACTGGTAGTCCAGTGCATGAAAAATACTATTACTACTACTGCTGCAGCTGCTGCTACTACTGCTGCTACTACTGCTACTACTAGTGATCCAGTGCATGGCAAATACAACAAATATTACTACTACTGATGTTGCCTCTACTACTGCTAATACTACTATCAATGCTACTAGCCAGTGCATGGCAAATATACTACTACTGCTGCTATTGCTGCTACTTCCACTACTACTACTGGCCCACTGCTGGGCAAATCATCTGCCACTTCTACTGCTGCTGCTGCTACAACTACTACTACTACTACTACTAGCCCATTGCATCTCAAATACTACTACTATTACCACTACTGCTGTTAGTCCTACTACTCCTGCTAGTCCTATTACTGCTGCTACTTGTACTATTACTATCCCAGTGCACGGAATGTACTACTAGTAAAGCGACTCCTACGTCTGCTTTTTCTACTACTGCTTCTGCTACTGCTACTACTAGTAGACCAGTGTGTGGCAAATACTACTACTATTACTACTACTGCTGCTGCTGCTACTACTGCTACTACTACTGCTATTACTAGTAGTCCAGGGAATGGCAAATACTACTACTACTATCACTACTACTGCTGCTGCTGCTACTACTACTGCTCCTTCTACTGCAACTACTAGTAGTCCAGTCCTTGGCAAATACTACTACTATGACTATGACTGCTGCTAATGCTACCACTGCTACTACTACTAATCCTGTCCGTGGCAAATGCTACTCTATTACTACTACTGCTGCAGCAGCGGCTACTGCTACTACTAATATCAATACTACGAGCCCAGTGCATGGCAAGTCTACCTCTACTGTTACTATTGCTGCTACTGCTACTACTACTTCTTACCCAGTGCATGGCAGATACTACTTCTATTACCACTGCTGCTGCTACCTCTACTGCTGCTGCAGCTACATCTACTGCTGCTGCTATTACTATTACTACTTCTACTACTAGCACAGTGCGTGGCAAATAGTACTAATATTACTACTACCGCTGCTGCTGTTGCTATGACTTCTAGTACTACTGCTACTACTAGTAATCCAGTGTGTCGCAAATACTATTCATACTACTACTGCTGCTGTTGCTACTACTACTATCAATACTACTAGCCCAGTGCATGGCCAATATACTACTACTACTGCTATAGCTGCTACTGCTACTACTACTAGTGGCCCACTGCAGGGCATATCTGCTGCTACTCTTACTGCTGCTTATGCCATTTCTATTCCTGGTGCTACCTCTACTACTGCTGCTACTACTAGTAGTCTAGTGCATGGCAAATACTACTATTACTACTACTTCTGCTGCTGCTACTACTGCTACTACTAGTATCAATACTACTATCCCAGTGCATGGCAAATCTACTAGTACTACACCTATTAGTGCTAATGCTAATACTGCTACTTGCACACTGCAGGGCCAATCTGCTGCTACTACTACCGACGTTGCTGCTAATTCTACTTCTGCTGCTACCAATACAACTACTACTCCTAGTACCCCAGTGCATTTCAAATACTACCAATATTACCAGTACTGTTGCTACTACTACTGCTGCTGCTACTAGTACTATTACTAGCCCAGTCCATGCCAAATACTACGACTATTACCACTGCTGCTACTTCTGCTACTCTTACTGCTGTTGCTCTTACGACTACTTCTGCTACTACTACTGCTACCGCTTCTAATTCTACTGTTGCTGCTACTACTACTAGCCCAGGGCATGGCAAATACTATTACTATTATTACTACTGCTGCTGCTGCTACTACTTCTACTAGTACTTCTATTACTTGTAGTCTAGTGCATGGGAAATACTACTTCTATTACTACTCCTGCTGCTGCTGCTAATACTGCTACTACTACTACCAATACTACTAGCTTAGTGCATGGGAAATCTGCTACTACTATTGCTGTATCTGCTGCCGCTACTACTACTACTACTACTGGCCAGCTCCAGGGCAAATCTGCTGCTACTACTTCTGTTGCTGCTGCCACTTCTACTGCTCTTGCTACAACTACTACTACTGCTACTACTAGTAGTCCAGTGTATGGTAAATCCTAATACTACTAGTACTACTGCTGATGCAGCTTCTAGTGTTACTGCTACTACTGCTACTACTGCTAGTCCAGTGTATTGCAAATATTATTCTATTACTACTACTGCTGATGCTGCTACTACTGCTACTACTAATATCAATAGTACCAGCCAATTTCATGGCAAACCTACTACTACTCTTGCTATTGCTGCTGCTGCTACTACTACTGCTAAACCAGTGCATGGCAGATGCTACTACTATTACCACTACTGCTGTTGCTGCTGCTACTACTGCTGCTAATAGTAGTCCAGTGCGTTTCAAATACTACTAATATTACCACTACTGCCGCTGCTACTACTTCTACTACTACTATGAATATTACTAGCCCATTGCAAGGCAAATCTACTATTTCTACTTCTATTCCTAACACTTTTACTACTACTACTGGCCCAGTGCAGGGAAAATCTGCTGCTACTTCTAGTGCTGCCCCTGCCACTTCTATTGCTGCTGCTACAGCTACTACTATTACAACTATTGACTAGTGCATCAACAATACTACTACTATTAATATTACTGCTGCTTCTGGTGCTACTCCTGCTACTACTATTTGTCCAGTTAATGGCAAATACTACTACTCTTACTACTGCTTCTGATGCTGTTACTACTGCTACTTCTACCATCAATACTACTAGCCCAATCTATTACTCCTACTGCTATTGCTGCTTCTTGTCCTACTACTACTGCCAACTGCAGTGCAAGTTAGCTGCTACTACTACTGTTGCTGCTGTCACATCTACTGATGCTGATACCACTACTACTACTACGACGAATAGTCCACTGCATGGCAAATACTACTACAATTACCACTACTGGTTCTACTACAGCAGCTGCTATTTCTACTGCTGCTGCTACTACTAGCGTACTACTAGCCCAGTGCATGGCAAATGGTACTACTATTATTACTACTGCTGCTTCTGCTACTACTACTGCTAGTACTAGCAGTCCAGTGCATTTAAAATTCTACTACTATTTCTATTACTGCTGCTGCTACTACTGATGCTCCTACTACTGCTACTACTAGTAATCCAGTGCATGGCAAATATTATTAATAGTAATACTGCTGCTGCTGCTACTACTACTATAAATACTACTAGCCCAGTGCATGTCAAATATACTACTAATACTGCTATTCCTGCTTCCGCTACTATTACTACTGGCCCACTGCAGGGCAAATCTTCTGCTACTACTACTGCTTCTGCTGTCCGTTCTACTGCTGCTGCTTCCACTACTACTACAACTTCTACTAGTAGCCCAGCGCATGGCCAATACTACTACTATGATGATTACTGCTGCTACTACTAGTACTGCTGATGCTAATTTGATTGCTGCTGCTACTACTACTACTATTAGTTCAGTGTATGTCAAATACTAGTACTATTACTACTACCGCAGCTGCTGCTACTTCTGATACTACTTCTGCTACTACAGGTAGTGCAGTGAATGGCAAATACTATTAATACTACTGCTCAGGCTGCTGCTACTACTGCTACTACTACTGCTACTACTACTAGCACTGTTGCTGCTAATTCTACTGATGCTGCTGCTCTATGTGCTGCTACTACTACTACTAGTCAATGCATGGCAAATACTACTACTATTACTGCTTCTGCTGCTACTACTTCTGCTACTACTGCTACTATTAGTAGTCCAGTGTATATCAAATACTACTAGTATCACCACGACTGCTGCTGCTCGTATTACTACAGCAACTACTAGCCCAGTGCGTGGTAAATACTACTATTACTACCACTTCTGCTTCTGCAGCTACTATTGCTACTACTACAAGTCCAGTGCATTGCAAACACATTGCTATTACTAGTAGTGCATTGCATTTAAAATACTACTATAATTACTACGTCTGCTGCTACTACTGTTACTACTAGTAGTACAGTGCATGGTAAATACAACTACAATTAATACTAATGCTGCTGCTGCTACCACTGCTACTACTAGTAGTAAATTGCATGGCAAATACAACTAATATTACTACAACTGCTGTTGCTACTACTGCTACTACTAATATGAATACCACTAGGCCAGAGCATGGCAAATCTACTACTACAATTGCTATTGCTGCTACTGCTACTACTACTACTTACCCAGGGCGTGCCAAATACAACTACTGTTACCACTACTGCTGCTACTACTGCTGCAACTACTACTGCTACTGTTTCTAATTCTACTGCTTTTGCTACTACTACTACTACTACTATCCCAGGGCACGGCAAATAATATTACTATTATTACTACTGCTGCTGCTGCTGCTACTACGGCTACTACTGCTATCAATACTACTAGCCAGTGCATGGCAAGTCTACTACTACTACTGCTATTGCTGCTACTTCCACTCCTACTACTGGCCAACTGCCAGGCAAATCTTCTACCACTTCTGCTGCTGCGATCACTGGTACTACTACAAATACTAGCCTATTGCATATCAAATACTACTAGTATTAACACTACTGCTGCTACTCCTCCTACTGCTGCTACGACTACTACTGCTGCTACTTTTTCTCTTAGTAGCCCAGTGCATGGAATATAGTACTTCTATAACTACGCTTATGTCTGCAGTTTATATTACTGCTACTACAACTGCTACTCCTAGTAGACCAGTGCATGGCAAATACTACTACTACTACTACTTCTGCTGCTGCTGATACTACTGCTACTACTTCTGCTAGTACTAGTAGTCCAGTGCATGGCAAATACTACAACTATTACTACTACTGCTGCTGCTGATACTACTGCTACTACTACCATCAATACTACTAGCTCAGTGCATGGCAAATCTACTACTACTACTGCTATTGCTGCTACTTCCACTCCTACTACTGGCCCACTGCCAGGCAAATCTTCTACCACTTCTACTGCTGGTGCGACCACTAGTACTACTACAAATACTAGCCTATTGCATTGCAAATACTACTACTATTAACACTACTGCTGCTACTCCCACTACTGCTGCTACTCCTACTACTGCTGCTACTTGTACCCTTAGTAGCTCAGTGCATGGAGAATACTACTTGTATAACTACTCCTGTGTCTACTGTTTCTATTACTGCTACCATTGCAGCTACTACTAGTAGACCATTGCATGGCAAATACTACTACTATTACTACTGCTGCTGCTGCTGATACTTCTGCTACTACTTCTGCTAGTACTAGTAGTCCAGTGCATGGCAAATACTACTTCTATTATTACTACTGCTGCTACTGCTACTACTATCCATCCTACTAGCTCAGTGCATGGCAAATCTACTACTAGTACTTCTATTGCTACTACTGCTACTACTCCTAATGTCACACTGCAGGGCAACTCTGGTGCTACTACTACTGCTGCTGCGGTCAATTCTAATGCTGTTGCTCCCATTATTACTACTGCTACTACTAGTAGTCCAGTGCATGGCAAATACTACTACTATTACCACAACTGCTGCTACTACTACTGCTGCTGCTATTTCTACTACTACTACTAGTCCAGTGCATGGCAAACACTAGTGCTATTACTAATACTGCTGCTGCTGCTCCTCCTACTTCTACTATTACTGCTACTACTAGCAGTCCTTTGCATTGTAAATACTACTACTATTACTACTACTGCTGCTAGTACGGCTACTACAATGATCTATAATACTAACCCAGTGCATGGCAAATCTACTATTACTACTTCTATTGCGGCTACTGCTACTACTACTGCTAGACCAGTGCATGGCAGATACTACTACTATTACCACTATTGCTTCTACTTCTAGTACTGCTGCTTCTACTACGTCTGCTGCTTCTTCTACAGCTGCTGCTGCTACTACTACTCATCCTAGCTCTGTTCGTGGAAAATACTGCTACTACAACTGATGCTGATGCTGCTGCTACTACTGCCACTACTAATACCAATACTACTCGACCAGTGCATGGTAAATCTACTACTACCCTTGCTAGTGCTGCGACTGCTCCTACTAGTAGCAGCCCAGTGAATAGCAAATACTACTACTATTACCACTACTGCTGCTGCTATTACTACTGCAGCAACTAGTAGTGCTGCTGCTGCTGCTGCTACTACTACTATCTCCGTGCATGGCAAATACTTCTACTATTACTACTACTGCTGCTGCTGCTGCTACTACTACTACTACTCCTGCCACTGATAGTAGTGCAGTGCATGGCAAGTACTACTACTGTTTCTACTACTGCTGCTGCCACTTTTATTGCTGTCACTACCACTACTGCTACTACTAGTACTCCAGTGTATGGCAAATACTGCTTCTATTACTACTACTGCTGCCGTTGCTGCTACTGCTACTACTACTGCTACAACTTGCACCCAGTAAATTGCAAACATTACAACTATTACTTCTACTGCTGCTGCTGCTTCTACTGATACTACTGCTACTGCTTCTACTTCTCCTGCTGCTGCTTCTACTACTACCACTACTAGTCCCAGTGCAAGGTAAATAATACGATTATTACGACTACTGCTGCTTCTGCTAGTACTGCTGCTACTACTGCTACTACTGGTAGTCCAGTGCATGAAAAATACTATTACTACTACTGCTGCAGCTGCTGCTACTACTGCTGCTACTACTGCTACTACTAGTGATCCAGTGCATGGCAAATACAACAAATATTACTACTACTGATGTTGCCTTTACTACTGCTAATACTACTATCAATGCTACTAGCCAGTGCATGGCAAATATACTACTACTGCTGCTATTGCTGCTACTTCCACTACTACTACTGGCCCACTGCTGGGCAAATCATCTGCCACTTCTACTGCTGCTGCTGCTACAACTACTACTACTACTACTACTACTACTAGCCCATTGCATCTCAAATACTACTACTATTACCACTACTGCTGTTAGTCCTACTACTGCTGCTAGTCCTATTACAGCTGCTACTTGTACTATTACTATCCCAGTGCACGGAATGTACTACTAGTAAAGCTACTCCTACGTCTGCTTTTTCTACTACTGCTTCTGCTACTGCTACTACAAGTAGACCAGTGTGTGGCAAATACTACTACTATTACTACTACTGCTGCTGCTGCTACTACTGCTACTACTACTGCTATTACTAGTAGTCCAGGGAATGGCAAATACTACTACTACTATCACTACTACTGCTGCTGCTGCTACTACTACTGCTCCTTCTACTGCAACTACTAGTAGTCCAGTCCTTGGCAAATACTACTACTATGACTATGACTGCTGCTAATGCTACCACTGCTACTACTACTAATCCTGTCCGTGGCAAATGCTACTCTATTACTACTACTGCTGCAGCAGCGGCTACTGCTACTACTAATATCAATACTACGAGCCCAGTGCATGGCAAGTCTACCTCTACTGTTACTATTGCTGCTACTGCTACTACTACTTCTTACCCAGTGCATGGCAGATACTACTTCTATTACCACTGCTGCTGCTACCTCTACTGCTGCTGCAGCTACATCTACTGCTGCTGCTATTACTATTACTACTTCTACTACTAGCACAGTGCGTGGCAAATAGTACTAATATTACTACTACCGCTGCTGCTGTTGCTATGACTTCTAGTACTACTGCTACTACTAGTAATCCAGTGTGTCGCAAATACTATTCATACTACTACTGCTGCTGTTGCTACTACTACTATCAATACTACTAGCCCAGTGCATGGCCAATATACTACTACTACTGCTATAGCTGCTACTGCTACTACTACTAGTGGCCCACTGCAGGGCATATCTGCTGCTACTCTTACTGCTGCTTATGCCATTTCTATTCCTGGTGCTACCTCTACTACTGCTGCTACTACTAGTAGTCTAGTGCATGGCAAATACTACTATTACTACTACTTCTGCTGCTGCTACTACTGCTACTACTAGTATCAATACTACTATCCCAGTGCATGGCAAATCTACTAGTACTACACCTATTAGTGCTAATGCTAATACTGCTACTTGCACACTGCAGGGCCAATCTGCTGCTACTACTACCGACGTTGCTGCTAATTCTACTTCTGCTGCTACCAATACAACTACTACTCCTAGTACCCCAGTGCATTTCAAATACTACCAATATTACCAGTACTGTTGCTACTACTACTGCTGCTGCTACTAGTACTATTACTAGCCCAGTCCATGCCAAATACTACGACTATTACCACTGCTGCTACTTCTGCTACTATTACTGCTCTTGCTCTTACGACTACTTCTGCTACTACTACTGCTACCGCTTCTAATTCTACTGTTGCTGCTACTACTACTAGCCCAGGGCATGGCAAATACTACTACTATTATTACTACTGCTGCTGCTGCTACTACTTCTACTAGTACTTCTATTACTTGTAGTCTAGTGCATGGGAAATACTACTTCTATTACTACTCCTGCTGCTGCTGCTACTACTGCTACTACTACTCCCAATACTACTAGCTTAGTGCATGGGAAATCTGCTACTACTACTGCTGTATCTGCTACCGCTACTACTACTACTACTGGCCAGCTCCAGGGCAAATCTGCTGCTACTACTTCTGTTGCTGCTGCCACTTCTACTGCTCTTGCTACAACTACTACTACTGCTACTACTAGTAGTCCAGTGTATGGTAAATCCTAATACTACTAGTACTACTGCTGATGCAGCTTCTAGTGTTACTGCTACTACTGCTACTACTGCTAGTCCAGTGTATTGCAAATATTATTCTAATACTACTACTGCTGATGCTGCTACTACTGCTACTACTAATATCAATAGTACCAGCCAATTTCATGGCAAACCTACTACTACTCTTGCTATTGCTGCTGCTGCTACTACTACTGCTAACCCAGTGCATGGCAGATGCTACTACTATTACCACTACTGCTGCTGCTGCTGCTACTACTGCTGCTAATAGTAGTCCAGTGCGTTTCAAATACTACTAATATTACCACTACTGCCGCTGCTACTACTTCTACTACTACTATGAATATTACTAGCCCATTGCAAGGCAAATCTACTATTTCTACTTCTATTCCTAACACTTTTACTACTACTACTGGCCCAGTGCAGGGAAAATCTGCTGCTACTTCTAGTGCTGCCCCTGCCACTTCTATTGCTGCTGCTACAGCTACTACTATTACAACTATTGACTAGTGCATCAACAATACTACTACTATTAATATTACTGCTGCTTCTGGTGCTACTACTGCTACTACTATTTGTCCAGTAAATGGCAAATACTACTACTCTTACTACTGCTTCTGATGCTGTTACTACTGCTACTACTACCATCAATACTACTAGTCCAATCTATTACTCCTACTGCTATTGCTGCTTCTTGTCCTACTACTACTGCCAACTGCAGTGCAAGTTAGCTGCTACTACTACTGTTGCTGCTGTCACATCTACTGATGCTGATCCCACTACTACTACTACGACGACTAGTCCAGTGCATGGCAAATACTACTACAATTTCCACTACTGGTTCTACTACAGCAGCTGCTATTTCTACTGCTGCTGCTACTACTAGTGTACTACTAGCCCAGTGCATGGCAAATGGTACTACTATTATTACTACTGCTACTTCTGCTACTACTACTGCTAGTACTAGCAGTCCAGTGCATTTAAAATTCTACTACTATTTCTATTACTGCTGCTGCTACTACTGATGCTCCTACTACTGCTACTACTAGTAATCCAGTGCATGGCAAATATTATTAATAGTAATACTGCTGCTGCTGCTACTACTACTATAAATACTACTAGCCCAGTGCATGTCAAATATACTACTAATACTGCTATTCCTGCTTCCGCTACTATTACTACTGGCCCACTGCAGGGCAAATCTTCTGCTACTACTACTGCTTCTGCTGTCCGTTCTACTGCTGCTGCTTCCACTACTACTACAACTTCTACTAGTAGCCCAGCGCATGGCCAATACTACTACTATGATGATTACTGCTGCTACTACTAGTACTGCTGATGCTAATTTGATTGCTGCTGCTACTACTACTACTATTAGTTCAGTGTATGTCAAATGCTAGTACTATTACTACTACCGCAGCTGCTGCTACTTCTGATACTACTTCTGCTACTACAGGTAGTGCAGTGAATGGCAAATACTATTAACACTACTGCTCAGGCTGCTGCTACTACTGCTACTACTACTGCTACTACTACTAGCACTGTTGCTGCTAATTCTACTGATGCTGCTGCTCTATGTGCTGCTACTACTACTACTAGTCAATGCATGGCAAATACTACTACTATTACTGCTTCTGCTGCTACTACTTCTGCTACTACTGCTACTATTAGTAGTCCAGTGTATATCAAATACTACTAGTATCACCACGACTGCTGCTACTACTTCGACTGCCGCTGCTACTTCTCCTGCTGCTCGTATTACTACAGCTACTACTAGCCCAGTGCGTGGTAAATACTACTACTATTACTACCACTGCTGCTTCTGCAGCTACTATTGCTACTACTACAAGTCCAGTGCATTGCAAACACATTGCTATTACTAGTAGTGCATTGCATTTAAAATACTACTATAATTACTACGTCTGCTGCTACTACTGTTACTACTAGTAGTACAGTGCATGGTAAATACAACTACAATTAATACTAATGCTGCTGCTGCTACCACTGCTACTACTAGTAGTAAATTGCATGGCAAATACAACTAATATTACTACAACTGCTGTTGCTACTACTGCTACTACTAATATGAATACCACTAGGCCAGAGCATGGCAAATCTACTACTACAATTGCTATTGCTGCTACTGCTACTACTACTACTTACCCAGGGCGTGCCAAATACAACTACTGTTACCACTACTGCTGCTACTACTGCTGCAACTACTACTGCTACTGTTTCTAATTCTACTGCTTTTACTACAACTACTACTACTACTATCCCAGGGCACGGCAAATAATACTACTATTATTACTACTGCTGCTGCTGCTGCTACTACGGCTACTACTGCTATCAATACTACTAGCCAGTGCATGGCAAGTCTACTACTACTACTGCTATTGCTGCTACTTCCACTCCTACTACTGGCCAACTGCCAGGCAAATCTTCTACCACTTCTGCTGCTGCAATCACTGGTACTACTACAAATACTAGCCTATTGCATATCAAATACTACTAGTATTAACACTACTGCTGCTACTCCTCCTACTGCTGCTACGACTACTACTGCTGCTACTTTTTCTCTTAGTAGCCCAGTGCATGGAATACAGTACTTCTATAACTATGCTTATGTCTGCAGTTTATATTACTGCTACTACAACTGCTACTCCTAGTAGACCAGTGCATGGCAAATACTACTACTACTACTACTTCTGCTGCTGCTGATACTACTGCTACTACTTCTGCTAGTACTAGTAGTCCAGTGCATGGCAAATACTACAACTATTACTACTACTGCTGCTGCTGATACTACTGCTACTACTACCATCAATACTACTAGCTCAGTGCATGGCAAATCTACTACTACTACTGCTATTGCTGCTACTTCCACTCCTACTACTGGCCCACTGCCAGGCAAATCTTCTACCACTTCTACTGCTGGTGCGACCACTAGTACTACTACAAATACTAGCCTATTGCATTGCAAATATTACTACTATTAACACTACTGCTGCTACTCCCACTACTGCTGCTACTCCTACTACTGCTGCTACTTGTACCCTTAGTAGCTCAGTGCATGGAGAATACTACTTGTATAACTACTCCTGTGTCTACTGTTTCTATTACTGCTACCACTGCAGCTACTACTAGTAGACCATTGCATGGCAAATACTACTACTATTACTACTGCTGCTGCTGCTGATACTTCTGCTACTACTTCTGCTAGTACTAGTAGTCCAGTGCATGGCAAATACTACTTCTATTATTACTACTGCTGCTACTGCTACTACTATCCATCCTACTAGCTCAGTGCATGGCAAATCTACTACTAGTACTTCTATTGCTACTACTGCTACTACTCCTAATGTCACACTGCAGGGCAACTCTGGTGCTACTACTACTGCTGCTGCGGTCAATTCTAATGCTGTTGCTCCCATTATTACTACTGCTACTACTAGTAGTCCAGTGCATGGCAAATACTACTACTATTACCACAACTGCTGCTACTACTACTGCTGCTGCTATTTCTACTACTACTACTAGTCCAGTGCATGGCAAACACTAGTGCTATTACTAATACTGCTGCTGCTGCTCCTCCTACTTCTACTATTACTGCTACTACTAGCAGTCCTTTGCATTGTAAATACTACTACTATTACTACTACTGCTTCTAGTACGGCTACTACAATGATCTATAATACTAACCCAGTGCATGACAAATCTACTATTCCTACTTCTATTGCGGCTACTGCTACTACTACTGCTAGACCAGTGCATGGCAGATACTACTACTATTACCACTATTGCTTCTACTTCTAGTACTGCTGCTTCTACTACGTCTGCTACTTCTTCTACATCTGCTGCTGCTACTACTACTCATCCTAGCCCTGTTCGTGGAAAATACTGCTACTACAACTGATGCTGATGCTGCTGCTACTACTGCCACTACTAATACCAATACTACTCGACCAGTGCATGGTAAATCTACTACTACCCTTGCTAGTGCTGTGACTGCTCCTACTAGTAGCAGCCCAGTGAATAGCAAATACTACTACTATTACCACTACTGCTGCTGCTATTACTACTGCAGCAACTAGTAGTGCTGCTGCTGCTGCTGCTACTACTACTATCTCCGTGCATGGCAAATACTTCTACTATTACTACTACTGCTGCTGCTGCTGCTACTACTACTACTACTCCTGCTACTGATAGTAGTGCAGTGCATGGCAAGTACTACTACTGTTTCTACTACTGCTGCTGCCACTTTTATTGCTGTCACTACCACTACTGCTACTACTAGTACTCCAGTGTATGGCAAATACTGCTTCTATTACTACTACTGCTGCCGTTGCTGCTACTGCTACTACTACTGCTACAACTTGCACCCAGTAAATTGCAAACATTACAACTATTACTTCTACTGCTGCTGCTGCTTCTACTGATACTACTGCTACTGCTTCTACTTCTCCTGCTGCTGCTTCTACTACTACCACTACTAGTCCCAGTGCAAGGTAAATAATACGATTATTACGACTACTGCTGCTTCTGCTAGTACTGCTGCTACTACTGCTACTACTGGTAGTCCAGTGCATGAAAAATACTATTACTACTACTGCTGCAGCTGCTGCTACTACTGCTGCTACTACTGCTACTACTAGTGATCCAGTGCATGGCAAATACAACAAATATTACTACTACTGATGTTGCCTCTACTACTGCTAATACTACTATCAATGCTACTAGCCAGTGCATGGCAAATATACTACTACTGCTGCTATTGCTGCTACTTCCACTACTACTACTGGCCCACTGCTGGGCAAATCATCTGCCACTTCTACTGCTGCTGCTGCTACAACTACTACTACTACTACTACTACTAGCCCATTGCATCTCAAATACTACTACTATTACCACTACTGCTGTTAGTCCTACTACTGCTGCTAGTCCTATTACAGCTGCTACTTGTACTATTACTATCCCAGTGCACGGAATGTACTACTAGTAAAGCTACTCCTACGTCTGCTTTTTCTACTACTGCTTCTGCTACTGCTACTACTAGTAGACCTGTGTGTGGCAAATACTACTACTATTACTACTACTGCTGCTGCTGCTACTACTGCTACTACTACTGCTATTACTAGTAGTCCAGGGAATGGCAAATACTACTACTACTATCACTACTACTGCTGCTGCTGCTACTACTACTGCTCCTTCTACTGCAACTACTAGTAGTCCAGTCCTTGGCAAATACTACTACTATGACTATGACTGCTGCTAATGCTACCACTGCTACTACTACTAATCCTGTCCGTGGCAAATGCTACTCTATTACTACTACTGCTGCAGCAGCGGCTACTGCTACTACTAATATCAATACTACGAGCCCAGTGCATGGCAAGTCTACCTCTACTGTTACTATTGCTGCTACTGCTACTACTACTTCTTACCCAGTGCATGGCAGATACTACTTCTATTACCACTGCTGCTGCTACCTCTACTGCTGCTGCAGCTACATCTACTGCTGCTGCTATTACTATTACTACTTCTACTACTAGCACAGTGCGTGGCAAATAGTACTAATATTACTACTACCGCTGCTGCTGTTGCTATGACTTCTAGTACTACTGCTACTACTAGTAATCCAGTGTGTCGCAAATACTATTCATACTACTACTGCTGCTGTTGCTACTACTACTATCAATACTACTAGCCCAGTGCATGGCCAATATACTACTACTACTGCTATAGCTGCTACTGCTACTACTACTAGTGGCCCACTGCAGGGCATATCTGCTGCTACTCTTACTGCTGCTTATGCCATTTCTATTCCTGGTGCTACCTCTACTACTGCTGCTACTACTAGTAGTCTAGTGCATGGCAAATACTACTATTACTACTACTTCTGCTGCTGCTACTACTGCTACTACTAGTATCAATACTACTATCCCAGTGCATGGCAAATCTACTAGTACTACACCTATTAGTGCTAATGCTAATACTGCTACTTGCACACTGCAGGGCCAATCTGCTGCTACTACTACCGACGTTGCTGCTAATTCTACTTCTGCTGCTACCAATACAACTACTACTCCTAGTACCCCAGTGCATTTCAAATACTACCAATATTACCAGTACTGTTGCTACTACTACTGCTGCTGCTACTAGTACTATTACTAGCCCAGTCCATGCCAAATACTACGACTATTACCACTGCTGCTACTTCTGCTACTATTACTGCTCTTGCTCTTACGACTACTTCTGCTACTACTACTGCTACCGCTTCTAATTCTACTGTTGCTGCTACTACTACTAGCCCAGGGCATGGCAAATACTACTACTATTATTACTACTGCTGCTGCTGCTACTACTTCTACTAGTACTTCTATTACTTGTAGTCTAGTGCATGGGAAATACTACTTCTATTACTACTCCTGTTGCTGCTGCTAATACTGCTACTACTACTCCCAATACTACTAGCTTAGTGCATGGGAAATCTGCTACTACTACTGCTGTATCTGCTACCGCTACTACTACTACTACTGGCCAGCTCCAGGGCAAATCTGCTGCTACTACTTCTGTTGCTGCTGCCACTTCTACTGCTCTTGCTACAACTACTACTACTGCTACTACTAGTAGTCCAGTGTATGGTAAATCCTAATACTACTAGTACTACTGCTGATGCAGCTTCTAGTGTTACTGCTACTACTGCTACTACTGCTAGTCCAGTGTATTGCAAATATAATTCTATTACTACTACTGCTGATGCTGCTACTACTGCTACTACTAATATCAATAGTACCAGCCAATTTCATGGCAAACCTACTACTACTCTTGCTATTGCTGCTGCTGCTACTACTACTGCTAAACCAGTGCATGGCAGATGCTACTACTATTACCACTACTGCTGCTGCTGCTGCTACTACTGCTGCTAATAGTAGTCCAGTGCGTGGCAAATACTACTAATATTACCACTACTGACGCTGCTACTACTTCTACTACTACTATGAATATTACTAGCCCATTGCAAGGCAAATCTACTATTTCTACTGCTATTCCTAACACTTTTACTACTACTACTGGCCCAGTGCAGGGAAAATCTGCTGCTACTTCTAGTGCTGCCCCTGCCACTTCTATTGCTGCTGCTACAGCTACTACTATTACAACTATTGACTAGTGCATCAACAATACTACTACTATTAATATTACTGCTGCTTCTGGTGCTACTACTGCTACTACTATTTGTCCAGTAAATGGCAAATACTACTACTCTTACTACTGCTTCTGATGCTGTTACTACTGCTACTGCTACCATAAATACTACTAGCCCAATCTATTACTCCTACTGCTATTGCTGCTTCTTGTCCTACTACTACTGCCAACTGCAGTGCAAGTTAGCTGCTACTACTACTGTTGCTGCTGTCACATCTACTGATGCTGATCCCACTACTACTACTACGACGACTAGTCCAGTGCATGGCAAATACTACTACAATTACCACTACTGGTTCTACTACAGCAGCTGCTATTTCTACTGCTGCTGCTACTACTAGTGTACTACTAGCCCAGTGCATGTCAAATATACTACTAATACTGCTATTCCTGCTTCCGCTACTATTACTACTGGCCCACTGCAGGGCAAATCTTCTGCTACTACTACTGCTTCTGCTGTCCGTTCTACTGCTGCTGCTTCCACTACTACTACAACTTCTACTAGTAGCCCAGTGCATGGCCAATACTACTACTATGATGATTACTGCTGCTACTACTAGTACTGCTGATGCTAATTTGATTGCTGCTGCTACTACTACTACTATTAGTTCAGTGTATGTCAAATGCTAGTACTATTACTACTACCGCAGCTGCTGCTACTTCTGATACTACTTCTGCTACTACAGGTAGTGCAGTGAATGGCAAATACTATTAACACTACTGCTCAGGCTGCTGCTACTACTGCTACTACTACTGCTACTACTACTAGCACTGTTGCTGCTAATTCTACTGATGCTGCTGCTCTATGTGCTGCTACTACTACTACTAGTCAATGCATGGCAAATACTACTACTATTACTGCTTCTGCTGCTACTACTTCTGCTACTACTGCTACTATTAGTAGTCCAGTGTATATCAAATACTACTAGTATCACCACGACTGCTGCTACTACTTCGACTGCCGCTGCTACTTCTCCTGCTGCTCGTATTACTACAGCTACTACTAGCCCAGTGCGTGGTAAATACTACTACTATTACTACCACTGCTGCTTCTGCAGCTACTATTGCTACTACTACAAGTCCAGTGCATTGCAAACACATTGCTATTACTAGTAGTGCATTGCATTTAAAATACTACTATAATTACTACGTCTGCTGCTACTACTGTTACTACTAGTAGTACAGTGCATGGTAAATACAACTACAATTAATACTAATGCTGCTGCTGCTACCACTGCTACTACTAGTAGTAAATTGCATGGCAAATACAACTAATATTACTACAACTGCTGTTGCTACTACTGCTACTACTAATATGAATACCACTAGGCCAGAGCATGGCAAATCTACTACTACAATTGCTATTGCTGCTACTGCTACTACTACTACTTACCCAGGGCGTGCCAAATACAACTACTGTTACCACTACTGCTGCTACTACTGCTGCAACTACTACTGCTACTGTTTCTAATTCTACTGCTTTTGCTACTACTACTACTATCCCAGGGCATGGCAAATAATACTACTATTATTACTACTGCTGCTGCTGCTGCTACTACGGCTACTACTGCTATCAATACTACTAGCCAGTGCATGGCAAGTCTACTACTACTACTGCTATTGCTGCTACTTCCACTCCTACTACTGGCCAACTGCCAGGCAAATCTTCTACCACTTCTGCTGCTGCGATCACTGGTACTACTACAAATACTAGCCTATTGCATATCAAATACTACTAGTATTAACACTACTGCTGCTACTCCTCCTACTGCTGCTACGACTACTACTGCTGCTACTTTTTCTCTTAGTAGCCCAGTGCATGGAATATAGTACTTCTATAACTACGCTTATGTCTGCAGTTTATATTACTGCTACTACAACTGCTACTCCTAGTAGAGCAGTGCATGGCAAATACTACTACTACTACTACTTCTGCTGCTGCTGATACTACTGCTACTACTTCTGCTAGTACTAGTAGTCCAGTGCATGGCAAATACTACAACTATTACTACTACTGCTGCTGCTGATACTACTGCTACTACTACCATCAATACTACTAGCTCAGTGCATGGCAAATCTACTACTACTACTGCTATTGCTGCTACTTCCACTCCTACTACTGGCCCACTGCCAGGCAAATCTTCTACCACTTCTACTGCTGGTGCGACCACTAGTACTACTACAAATACTAGCCTATTGCATTGCAAATACTACTACTATTAACACTACTGCTGCTACTCCCACTACTGCTGCTACTCCTACTACTGCTGCTACTTGTACCCTTAGTAGCTCAGTGCATGGAGAATACTACTTGTATAACTACTCCTCTGTCTACTGTTTCTATTACTGCTACCACTGCAGCTACTACTAGTAGACCATTGCATGGCAAATACTACTACTATTACTACTGCTGCTGCTGCTGATTCTACTGCTACTACTTCTGCTAGTACTAGCAGTCCAGTGCATGGCAAATACTACTTCTATTATTACTACTGCTGCTACTGCTACTACTATCCATCCTACTAGCTCAGTGCATGGCAAATCTACTACTAGTACTTCTATTGCTACTACTGCTACTACTCCTAATGTCACACTGCAGGGCAACCCTGGTGCTACTACTACTGCTGCTGCGGTCAATTCTAATGCTATTGCTCCCATTATTACTACTGCTACTACTAGTAGTCCAGTGCATGGCAAATACTACTAATATTACTACTGCTGCTGCTGCTGATTCTACTGCTACTACTTCTGCTAGTACTAGCAGTCCAGTGCATGGCAAATACTACTTCTATTATTACTACTGCTGCTACTGCTACTACTATCCATCCTACTAGCTCAGTGCATGGCAAATCTAGTACTAGTACTTCTATTGCTACTACTGCTACTACACCTAATGTCACACTGCAGGGCAACTCTGGTGCTACTACTACTGCTGCTGCGGTCAATTCTAATGCTGTTGCTCCCATTATTACTACTGCTACTACTAGTAGTCCAATGCATGGCAAATACTACTACTATTACCACAACTGCTGCTACTACTACTGCTGCTGCTATTTCTACTACTACTACTAGTCCAGTGCATGGCAAACACTAGTGCTATTACTCATACTGCTGCTGCTGCTCCTCCTACTTCTACTATTACTGCTACTACTAGCAGTCCTTTGCATTGTAAATACTACTACTATTACTACTACTGCTGCTAGTACGGCTACTACAATGATCTATAATACTAACCCAGTGCATGACAAATCTACTATTCCTACTTCTATTGCGGCTACTGCTACTACTACTGCTAGACCAGTGCATGGCAGATACTACTACTATTACCACTATTGCTTCTACTTCTAGTACTGCTGCTTCTACTACGTCTGCTGCTTCTTCTACAGCTGCTGCTGCTACTACTACTCATCCTAGCTCTGTTCGTGGAAAATACTGCTACTACAACTGATGCTGATGCTGCTGCTACTACTGCCACTACTAATACCAATACTACTCGACCAGTGCATGGTAAATCTACTACTACCCTTGCTAGTGCTGTGACTGCTCCTACTAGTAGCAGCCCAGTGAATAGCAAATACTACTACTATTACCACTACTGCTGCTGCTATTACTACTGCAGCAACTAGTAGTGCTGCTGCTGCTGCTGCTACTACTACTATCTCCGTGCATGGCAAATACTTCTACTATTACTACTACTGCTGCTGCTGCTGCTACTACTACTACTACTCCTGCTACTGATAGTAGTGCAGTGCATGGCAAGTACTACTACTGTTTCTACTACTGCTGCTGCCACTTTTATTGCTGTCACTACCACTACTGCTACTACTAGTACTCCAGTGTATGGCAAATACTGCTTCTATTACTACTACTGCTGCCGTTGCTGCTACTGCTACTACTACTGCTACAACTTGCACCCAGTAAATTGCAAACATTACAACTATTACTTCTACTGCTGCTGCTGCTTCTACTGATACTACTGCTACTGCTTCTACTTCTCCTGCTGCTGCTTCTACTACTACCACTACTAGTCCCAGTGCAAGGTAAATAATACGATTATTACGACTACTGCTGCTTCTGCTAGTACTGCTGCTACTACTGCTACTACTGGTAGTCCAGTGCATGAAAAATACTATTACTACTACTGCTGCAGCTGCTGCTACTACTGCTGCTACTACTGCTACTACTAGTGATCCAGTGCATGGCAAATACAACAAATATTACTACTACTGATGTTGCCTCTACTACTGCTAATACTACTATCAATGCTACTAGCCAGTGCATGGCAAATATACTACTACTGCTGCTATTGCTGCTACTTCCACTACTACTACTGGCCCACTGCTGGGCAAATCATCTGCCACTTCTACTGCTGCTGCTGCTACAACTACTACTACTACTACTAGCCCATTGCATCTCAAATACTACTACTATTACCACTACTGCTGTTAGTCCTACTACTGCTGCTAGTCCTATTACAGCTGCTACTTGTACTATTACTATCCCAGTGCACGGAATGTACTACTAGTAAAGCTACTCCTACGTCTGCTTTTTCTACTACTGCTTCTGCTACTGCTACTACTAGTAGACCAGTGTGTGGCAAATACTACTACTATTACTACTACTGCTGCTGCTGCTACTACTGCTACTACTACTGCTATTACTAGTAGTCCAGGGAATGGCAAATACTACTACTACTATCACTACTACTGCTGCTGCTGCTACTACTACTGCTCCTTCTACTGCAACTACTAGTAGTCCAGTCCTTGGCAAATACTACTACTATGACTATGACTGCTGCTAATGCTACCACTGCTACTACTACTAATCCTGTCCGTGGCAAATGCTACTCTATTACTACTACTGCTGCAGCAGCGGCTACTGCTACTACTAATATCAATACTACGAGCCCAGTGCATGGCAAGTCTACCTCTACTGTTACTATTGCTGCTACTGCTACTACTACTTCTTACCCAGTGCATGGCAGATACTACTTCTATTACCACTGCTGCTGCTACCTCTACTGCTGCTGCAGCTACATCTACTGCTGCTGCTATTACTATTACTACTTCTACTACTAGCACAGTGCGTGGCAAATAGTACTAATATTACTACTACCGCTGCTGCTGTTGCTATGACTTCTAGTACTACTGCTACTACTAGTAATCCAGTGTGTCGCAAATACTATTCATACTACTACTGCTGCTGTTGCTACTACTACTATCAATACTACTAGCCCAGTGCATGGCCAATATACTACTACTACTGCTATAGCTGCTACTGCTACTACTACTAGTGGCCCACTGCAGGGCATATCTGCTGCTACTCTTACTGCTGCTTATGCCATTTCTATTCCTGGTGCTACCTCTACTACTGCTGCTACTACTAGTAGTCTAGTGCATGGCAAATACTACTATTACTACTACTTCTGCTGCTGCTACTACTGCTACTACTAGTATCAATACTACTATCCCAGTGCATGGCAAATCTACTAGTACTACACCTATTAGTGCTAATGCTAATACTGCTACTTGCACACTGCAGGGCCAATCTGCTGCTACTACTACCGACGTTGCTGCTAATTCTACTTCTGCTGCTACCAATACAACTACTACTCCTAGTACCCCAGTGCATTTCAAATACTACCAATATTACCAGTACTGTTGCTACTACTACTGCTGCTGCTACTAGTACTATTACTAGCCCAGTCCATGCCAAATACTACGACTATTACCACTGCTGCTACTTCTGCTACTATTACTGCTCTTGCTCTTACGACTACTTCTGCTACTACTACTGCTACCGCTTCTAATTCTACTGTTGCTGCTACTACTACTAGCCCAGGGCATGGCAAATACTACTACTATTATTACTACTGCTGCTGCTGCTACTACTTCTACTAGTACTTCTATTACTTGTAGTCTAGTGCATGGGAAATACTACTTCTATTACTACTCCTGTTGCTGCTGCTAATACTGCTACTACTACTCCCAATACTACTAGCTTAGTGCATGGGAAATCTGCTACTACTACTGCTGTATCTGCTACCGCTACTACTACTACTACTGGCCAGCTCCAGGGCAAATCTGCTGCTACTACTTCTGTTGCTGCTGCCACTTCTACTGCTCTTGCTACAACTACTACTACTGCTACTACTAGTAGTCCAGTGTATGGTAAATCCTAATACTACTAGTACTACTGCTGATGCAGCTTCTAGTGTTACTGCTACTACTGCTACTACTGCTAGTCCAGTGTATTGCAAATATAATTCTATTACTACTACTGCTGATGCTGCTACTACTGCTACTACTAATATCAATAGTACCAGCCAATTTCATGGCAAACCTACTACTACTCTTGCTATTGCTGCTGCTGCTACTACTACTGCTAAACCAGTGCATGGCAGATGCTACTACTATTACCACTACTGCTGCTGCTGCTGCTACTACTGCTGCTAATAGTAGTCCAGTGCGTGGCAAATACTACTAATATTACCACTACTGACGCTGCTACTACTTCTACTACTACTATGAATATTACTAGCCCATTGCAAGGCAAATCTACTATTTCTACTGCTATTCCTAACACTTTTACTACTACTACTGGCCCAGTGCAGGGAAAATCTGCTGCTACTTCTAGTGCTGCCCCTGCCACTTCTATTGCTGCTGCTACAGCTACTACTATTACAACTATTGACTAGTGCATCAACAATACTACTACTATTAATATTACTGCTGCTTCTGGTGCTACTCCTGCTACTACTATTTGTCCAGTAAATGGCAAATACTACTACTCTTACTACTGCTTCTGATGCTGTTACTACTGCTACTGCTACCATAAATACTACTAGCCCAATCTATTACTCCTACTGCTATTGCTGCTTCTTGTCCTACTACTACTGCCAACTGCAGTGCAAGTTAGCTGCTACTACTACTGTTGCTGCTGTCACATCTACTGATGCTGATCCCACTACTACTACTACGACGACTAGTCCAGTGCATGGCAAATACTACTACAATTACCACTACTGGTTCTACTACAGCAGCTGCTATTTCTACTGCTGCTGCTACTACTAGTGTACTACTAGCCCAGTGCATGTCAAATATACTACTAATACTGCTATTCCTGCTTCCGCTACTATTACTACTGGCCCACTGCAGGGCAAATCTTCTGCTACTACTACTGCTTCTGCTGTCCGTTCTACTGCTGCTGCTTCCACTACTACTACAACTTCTACTAGTAGCCCAGCGCATGGCCAATACTACTACTATGATGATTACTGCTGCTACTACTAGTACTGCTGATGCTAATTTGATTGCTGCTGCTACTACTACTACTATTAGTTCAGTGTATGTCAAATGCTAGTACTATTACTACTACCGCAGCTGCTGCTACTTCTGATACTACTTCTGCTACTACAGGTAGTGCAGTGAATGGCAAATACTATTAACACTACTGCTCAGGCTGCTGCTACTACTGCTACTACTACTGCTACTACTACTAGCACTGTTGCTGCTAATTCTACTGATGCTGCTGCTCTATGTGCTGCTACTACTACTACTAGTCAATGCATGGCAAATACTACTACTATTACTGCTTCTGCTGCTACTACTTCTGCTACTACTGCTACTATTAGTAGTCCAGTGTATATCAAATACTACTAGTATCACCACGACTGCTGCTACTACTTCGACTGCCACTGCTACTTCTCCTGCTGCTCGTATTACTACAGCTACTACTAGCCCAGTGCGTGGTAAATACTACTACTATTACTACCACTGCTGCTTCTGCAGCTACTGGTGCTACTACTATTGCTACTACTACAAGTCCAGTGCATTGCAAACACATTGCTATTACTAGTAGTGCATTGCATTTAAAATACTACTATAATTACTACGTCTGCTGCTACTACTGTTACTACTAGTAGTACAGTGCATGGTAAATACAACTACAATTAATACTAATGCTGCTGCTGCTACCACTGCTACTACTAGTAGTAAATTGCATGGCAAATACAACTAATATTACTACAACTGCTGTTGCTACTACTGCTACTACTAATATGAATACCACTAGGCCAGAGCATGGCAAATCTACTACTACAATTGCTATTGCTGCTACTGCTACTACTACTACTTACCCAGGGCGTGCCAAATACAACTACTGTTACCACTACTGCTGCTACTACTGCTGCAACTACTACTGCTACTGTTTCTAATTCTACTGCTTTTGCTACTACTACTACTACTACTATCCCAGGGCATGGCAAATAATACTACTATTATTACTACTGCTGCTGCTGCTGCTACTACGGCTACTACTGCTATCAATACTACTAGCCAGTGCATGGCAAGTCTACTACTACTACTGCTATTGCTGCTACTTCCACTCCTACTACTGGCCAACTGCCAGGCAAATCTTCTACCACTTCTGCTGCTGCGATCACTGGTACTACTACAAATACTAGCCTATTGCATATCAAATACTACTAGTATTAACACTACTGCTGCTACTCCTCCTACTGCTGCTACGACTACTACTGCTGCTACTTTTTCTCTTAGTAGCCCAGTGCATGGAATATAGTACTTCTATAACTACGCTTATGTCTGCAGTTTATATTACTGCTACTACAACTGCTACTCCTAGTAGACCAGTGCATGGCAAATACTACTACTACTACTACTTCTGCTGCTGCTGATACTACTGCTACTACTTCTGCTAGTACTAGTAGTCCAGTGCATGGCAAATACTACAACTATTACTACTACTGCTGCTGCTGATACTACTGCTACTACTACCATCAATACTACTAGCTCAGTGCATGGCAAATCTACTACTACTACTGCTATTGCTGCTACTTCCACTCCTACTACTGGCCCACTGCCAGGCAAATCTTCTACCACTTCTACTGCTGGTGCGACCACTAGTACTACTACAAATACTAGCCTATTGCATTGCAAATACTACTACTATTAACACTACTGCTGCTACTCCCACTACTGCTGCTACTCCTACTACTGCTGCTACTTGTACCCTTAGTAGCTCAGTGCATGGAGAATACTACTTGTATAACTACTCCTGTGTCTACTGTTTCTATTACTGCTACCACTGCAGCTACTACTAGTAGACCATTGCATGGCAAATACTACTACTATTACTACTGCTGCTGCTGCTGATTCTACTGCTACTACTTCTGCTAGTACTAGCAGTCCAGTGCATGGCAAATACTACTTCTATTATTACTACTGCTGCTACCGCTACTACTATCCATCCTACTAGCTCAGTGCATGGCAAATCTAGTACTAGTACTTCTATTGCTACTACTGCTACTACACCTAATGTCACACTGCAGGGCAACTCTGGTGCTACTACTACTGCTGCTGCGGTCAATTCTAATGCTATTGCTCCCATTATTACTACTGCTACTACTAGTAGTCCAGTGCATGGCAAATACTACTAATATTACTACTGCTGCTGCTGCTGATTCTACTGCTACTACTTCTGCTAGTACTAGCAGTCCAGTGCATGGCAAATACTACTTCTATTATTACTACTGCTGCTACTGCTACTACTATCCATCCTACTAGCTCAGTGCATGGCAAATCTAGTACTAGTACTTCTATTGCTACTACTGCTACTACTCCTAATGTCACACTGCAGGGCAACTCTGGTGCTACTACTACTGCTGCTGCGGTCAATTCTAATGCTGTTGCTCCCATTATTACTACTGCTACTACTAGTAGTCCAGTGCATGGCAAATACTACTACTATTACCACAACTGCTGCTACTACTACTGCTGCTGCTATTTCTACTACTACTACTAGTCCAGTGCATGGCAAACACTAGTGCTATTACTAATACTGCTGCTGCTGCTCCTCCTACTTCTACTATTACTGCTACTACTAGCAGTCCTTTGCATTGCAAATACTACTAGTATTACTACTGCTGCTGCTAGTACTGCTACTACAATGATCTATAATACTAACCCAGTGCATGGCAAATCTACTATTACTACTTCTATTGCGGCTACTGCTACTACTACTGCTAGACCAGTGCATGGCAGATACTAGTACTATTACCACTATTGCTTCTACTTCTAGTACTGCTGCTTCTACTACGGCTGCTGCTTCTTCTACAGCTGCTGCTGCTACTACTACTCATCCTAGCCCTGTTCGTGGAAAATACTGCTACTATTACTACTACTGATGCTGCTGCTACTACTGCCACTACTAATACCAATACTACTCGACCAGTGCATGGTAAATCTACTACTACTCTTGCTAGTGCTGTGACTGCTCCTACTAGTAGCAGCCCAGTGAATAGCAAATACTACTACTATTACCACTACTGCTGCTGCTATTACTACTGCAGCAACTAGTAGTGCTGCTGCTGCTGCTGCTACAACTACTATCTCCGTGCATGGCAAATACTTCTACTATTACTACTAGTGCTGCTGCTGCTACTACTACTACTACTACTACTCCTGCCACTGATAGTAGTGCAGTGCATGGCAAGTACTACTACTGTTTCTACTACTGCTGCTGCCACTTTTGTTGCTGTCACTACCACTACTGCTACTACTAGTACTCCAGTGTATGGCAAATACTGCTTCTATTACTACTACTGCTGCAGTTGCTGCTACTGCTACTACTACTGCTACAACTTGCACCCAGTAAATTGCAAACATTACAACTATTACTTCTACTGCTGCTGCTGCTTCTACTGATACTACTGCTACTGCTTCTACTTCTCCTGCTGCTGCTTCTACTACTACCACTACTAGTCCCAGTGCAAGGTAAATAATACGATTATTACGACTACTGCTGCTTCTGCTAGTACTGCTGCTACTACTGCTACTACTGGTAGTCCAGTGCATGAAAAATACTCTTACTACTACTGCTGCAGCTGCTGCTACTACTGCTGCTACTACTGCTACTACTAGTGATCCAGTGCATGGCAAATACAACAAATATTACTACTACTGATGTTGCCTCTACTACTGCTAATACTACTATCAATGCTACTAGCCAGTGCATGGCAAATATACTACTACTGCTGCTATTGCTGCTACTTCCACTACTACTACTGGCCCACTGCTGGGCAAATCATCTGCCACTTCTACTGCTGCTGCTGCTACAACTACTACTACTACTACTAGCCCATTGCATCTCAAATACTACTACTATTACCACTACTGCTGTTAGTCCTACTACTGCTGCTAGTCCTATTACTGCTGCTACTTGTACTATTACTATCCCAGTGCATGGAATGTACTACTAGTAAAGCTACTCCTACGTCTGCTTTTTCTACTACTGCTTCTGCTACTGCTACTACTAGTAGACCAGTGTGTGGCAAATACTACTACTATTACTACTGCTGCTGCTGCTACTACTGCTATTACTAGTAGTCCAGGGAATGGCAAATACTACTACTATCACTACTACTGCTGCTGCTGCTACTACTACTGCTCCTTCTACTGCAACTACTAGTAGTCCAGCCCTTGGCAAATACTACTACTATGACTATGACTGCTGCTAATGCTACCACTGCTACTACTACTAATCCTGTCCGTGGCAAATGCTACTCTATTACTACTACTGCTGCAGCAGCGGCTACTGCTACTACTAATATCAATACTACGAGCCCAGTGCATGGCAAGTCTACCTCTACTGTTACTATTGCTGCTACTGCTACTACTACTTCTTACGCAGTGCATGGCAGATACTACTTCTATTACCACTGTTGCTGCTACCTCTACTGCTGCTGCAGCTACATCTACTGCTGCTGCTATTTCTATTACTACTTCTACTACTAGCACAGTGCGTGGCAAATAGTACTAGTATTACTACTACCTCTGCTGCTGTTGCTATGACTTCTAGTACTACTGCTATTACTAGTAATCCAGTGTGTCGCAAATACTATTCATACTACTACTGCTGCTGTTGCTACTACTACTATCAATACTACTAGCCCAGTGCATGGCCAATATACTACTACTACTGCTATAGCTGCTACTGCTACTACTACTAGTGGCCCACTGCAGGGCAAATCTGCTGCTACTCTTACTGCTGCTTATGCCACTTCTATTCCTGGTGCTACCTCTACTACTGCTGCTACTACTAGTAGTCTAGTGCATGGCAAATACTACTATTACTACTACTTCTGCTGCTGCTACTACTGCTACTACTAGTATCAATACTACTATCCCAGTGCATGGCAAATCTACTAGTACTACACCTATTAGTGCTAATGCTAATACTGCTACTTGCACACTGCAGGGCCAATCTGCTGCTACTACTACCGACGTTGCTGCTAATTCTACTTCTGCTGCTACCAATACAACTACTACTCCTAGTACCCCAGTGCATTTCAAATACTACCAATATTACCAGTACTGTTGCTACTACTACTGCTGCTGCTACTAGTACTATTACTAGCCCAGTCCATGCCAAATACTACGACTATTACCACTGCTGCTACTTCTGCTACTATTACTGCTCTTGCTCTTACGACTACTTCTGCTACTACTACTGCTACCGCTTCTAATTCTACTGTTGCTGCTACTACTACTAGCCCAGGGCATGGCAAATACTACTACTATTATTACTACTGCTGCTGCTGCTACTACTTCTACTAGTACTTCTATTACTTGTAGTCTAGTGCATGGGAAATACTACTTCTATTACTACTCCTGTTGCTGCTGCTAATACTGCTACTACTACTCCCAATACTACTAGCTTAGTGCATGGGAAATCTGCTACTACTACTGCTGTATCTGCTACCGCTACTACTACTACTACTGGCCAGCTCCAGGGCAAATCTGCTGCTACTACTTCTGTTGCTGCTGCCACTTCTACTGCTCTTGCTACAACTACTACTACTGCTACTACTAGTAGTCCAGTGTATGGTAAATCCTAATACTACTAGTACTACTGCTGATGCAGCTTCTAGTGTTACTGCTACTACTGCTACTACTGCTAGTCCAGTGTATTGCAAATATAATTCTATTACTACTACTGCTGATGCTGCTACTACTGCTACTACTAATATCAATAGTACCAGCCAATTTCATGGCAAACCTACTACTACTCTTGCTATTGCTGCTGCTGCTACTACTACTGCTAAACCAGTGCATGGCAGATGCTACTACTATTACCACTACTGCTGCTGCTGCTGCTACTACTGCTGCTAATAGTAGTCCAGTGCGTGGCAAATACTACTAATATTACCACTACTGACGCTGCTACTACTTCTACTACTACTATGAATATTACTAGCCCATTGCAAGGCAAATCTACTATTTCTACTGCTATTCCTAACACTTTTACTACTACTACTGGCCCAGTGCAGGGAAAATCTGCTGCTACTTCTAGTGCTGCCCCTGCCACTTCTATTGCTGCTGCTACAGCTACTACTATTACAACTATTGACTAGTGCATCAACAATACTACTACTATTAATATTACTGCTGCTTCTGGTGCTACTCCTGCTACTACTATTTGTCCAGTAAATGGCAAATACTACTACTCTTACTACTGCTTCTGATGCTGTTACTACTGCTACTGCTACCATCAATACTACTAGCCCAATCTATTACTCCTACTGCTATTGCTGCTTCTTGTCCTACTACTACTGCCAACTGCAGTGCAAGTTAGCTGCTACTACTACTGTTGCTGCTGTCACATCTACTGATGCTGACACCACTACTACTACTACGACGAATAGTCCACTGCATGGCAAATACTACTACAATTACCACTACTGGTTCTACTACAGCAGCTGCTATTTCTACTGCTGCTGCTACTACTAGTGTACTACTAGCCCAGTGCATGTCAAATATACTACTAATACTGCTATTCCTGCTTCCGCTACTATTACTACTGGCCCACTGCAGGGCAAATCTTCTGCTACTACTACTGCTTCTGCTGTCCGTTCTACTGCTGCTGCTTCCACTACTACTACAACTTCTACTAGTAGCCCAGCGCATGGCCAATACTACTACTATGATGATTACTGCTGCTACTACTAGTACTGCTGATGCTAATTTGATTGCTGCTGCTACTACTACTACTATTAGTTCAGTGTATGTCAAATGCTAGTACTATTACTACTACCGCAGCTGCTGCTACTTCTGATACTACTTCTGCTACTACAGGTAGTGCAGTGAATGGCAAATACTATTAACACTACTGCTCAGGCTGCTGCTACTACTGCTACTACTACTGCTACTACTACTAGCACTGTTGCTGCTAATTCTACTGATGCTGCTGCTCTATGTGCTGCTACTACTACTACTAGTCAATGCATGGCAAATACTACTACTATTACTGCTTCTGCTGCTACTACTTCTGCTACTACTGCTACTATTAGTAGTCCAGTGTATATCAAATACTACTAGTATCACCACGACTGCTGCTACTACTTCGACTGCCGCTGCTACTTCTCCTGCTGCTCGTATTACTACAGCTACTACTAGCCCAGTGCGTGGTAAATACTACTACTATTACTACCACTGCTGCTTCTGCAGCTACTGGTGCTACTACTATTGCTACTACTACAAGTCCAGTGCATTGCAAACACATTGCTATTACTAGTAGTGCATTGCATTTAAAATACTACTATAATTACTACGTCTGCTGCTACTACTGTTACTACTAGTAGTACAGTGCATGGTAAATACAACTACAATTAATACTAATGCTGCTGCTGCTACCACTGCTACTACTAGTAGTAAATTGCATGGCAAATACAACTAATATTACTACAACTGCTGTTGCTACTACTGCTACTACTAATATGAATACCACTAGGCCAGAGCATGGCAAATCTACTACTACAATTGCTATTGCTGCTACTGCTACTACTACTACTTACCCAGGGCGTGCCAAATACAACTACTGTTACCACTACTGCTGCTACTACTGCTGCAACTACTACTGCTACTGTTTCTAATTCTACTGCTTTTGCTACTACTACTACTACTACTATCCCAGGGCATGGCAAATAATACTACTATTATTACTACTGCTGCTGCTGCTGCTACTACGGCTACTACTGCTATCAATACTACTAGCCAGTGCATGGCAAGTCTACTACTACTACTGCTATTGCTGCTACTTCCACTCCTACTACTGGCCAACTGCCAGGCAAATCTTCTACCACTTCTGCTGCTGCGATCACTGGTACTACTACAAATACTAGCCTATTGCATATCAAATACTACTAGTATTAACACTACTGCTGCTACTCCTCCTACTGCTGCTACGACTACTACTGCTGCTACTTTTTCTCTTAGTAGCCCAGTGCATGGAATATAGTACTTCTATAACTACGCTTATGTCTGCAGTTTATATTACTGCTACTACAACTGCTACTCCTAGTAGACCAGTGCATGGCAAATACTACTACTACTACTACTTCTGCTGCTGCTGATACTACTGCTACTACTTCTGCTAGTACTAGTAGTCCAGTGCATGGCAAATACTACAACTATTACTACTACTGCTGCTGCTGATACTACTGCTACTACTACCATCAATACTACTAGCTCAGTGCATGGCAAATCTACTACTACTACTGCTATTGCTGCTACTTCCACTCCTACTACTGGCCCACTGCCAGGCAAATCTTCTACCACTTCTACTGCTGGTGCGACCACTAGTACTACTACAAATACTAGCCTATTGCATTGCAAATACTACTACTATTAACACTACTGCTGCTACTCCCACTACTGCTGCTACTCCTACTACTGCTGCTACTTGTACCCTTAGTAGCTCAGTGCATGGAGAATACTACTTGTATAACTACTCCTGTGTCTACTGTTTCTATTACTGCTACCACTGCAGCTACTACTAGTAGACCATTGCATGGCAAATACTACTACTATTACTACTGCTGCTGCTGCTGATTCTACTGCTACTACTTCTGCTAGTACTAGCAGTCCAGTGCATGGCAAATACTACTTCTATTATTACTACTGCTGCTACTGCTACTACTATCCATCCTACTAGCTCAGTGCATGGCAAATCTAGTACTAGTACTTCTATTGCTACTACTGCTACTACACCTAATGTCACACTGCAGGGCAACTCTGGTGCTACTACTACTGCTGCTGCGGTCAATTCTAATGCTATTGCTCCCATTATTACTACTGCTACTACTAGTAGTCCAGTGCATGGCAAATACTACTAATATTACTACTGCTGCTGCTGCTGATTCTACTGCTACTACTTCTGCTAGTACTAGCAGTCCAGTGCATGGCAAATACTACTTCTATTATTACTACTGCTGCTACTGCTACTACTATCCATCCTACTAGCTCAGTGCATGGCAAATCTAGTACTAGTACTTCTATTGCTACTACTGCTACTACTCCTAATGTCACACTGCAGGGCAACTCTGGTGCTACTACTACTGCTGCTGCGGTCAATTCTAATGCTGTTGCTCCCATTATTACTACTGCTACTACTAGTAGTCCAGTGCATGGCAAATACTACTACTATTACCACAACTGCTGCTACTACTACTGCTGCTGCTATTTCTACTACTACTACTAGTCCAGTGCATGGCAAACACTAGTGCTATTACTAATACTGCTGCTGCTGCTCCTCCTACTTCTACTATTACTGCTACTACTAGCAGTCCTTTGCATTGCAAATACTACTAGTATTACTACTGCTGCTGCTAGTACTGCTACTACAATGATCTATAATACTAACCCAGTGCATGGCAAATCTACTATTACTACTTCTATTGCGGCTACTGCTACTACTACTGCTAGACCAGTGCATGGCAGATACTACTACTATTACCACTATTGCTTCTACTTCTAGTACTGCTGCTTCTACTACGGCTGCTGCTTCTTCTACAGCTGCTGCTGCTACTACTACTCATCCTAGCCCTGTTCGTGGAAAATACTGCTACTATTACTACTACTGATGCTGCTGCTACTACTGCCACTACTAATACCAATACTACTCGACCAGTGCATGGTAAATCTACTACTACTCTTGCTAGTGCTGTGACTGCTCCTACTAGTAGCAGCCCAGTGAATAGCAAATACTACTACTATTACCACTACTGCTGCTGCTATTACTACTGCAGCAACTAGTAGTGCTGCTGCTGCTGCTGCTACAACTACTATCTCCGTGCATGGCAAATACTTCTACTATTACTACTAGTGCTGCTGCTGCTACTACTACTACTACTACTACTCCTGCCACTGATAGTAGTGCAGTGCATGGCAAGTACTACTACTGTTTCTACTACTGCTGCTGCCACTTTTGTTGCTGTCACTACCACTACTGCTACTACTAGTACTCCAGTGTATGGCAAATACTGCTTCTATTACTACTACTGCTGCCGTTGCTGCTACTGCTACTACTACTGCTACAACTTGCACCCAGTAAATTGCAAACATTACAACTATTACTTCTACTGCTGCTGCTGCTTCTACTGATACTACTGCTACTGCTTCTACTTCTCCTGCTGCTGCTTCTACTACTACCACTACTAGTCCCAGTGCAAGGTAAATAATACGATTATTACGACTACTGCTGCTTCTGCTAGTACTGCTGCTACTACTGCTACTACTGGTAGTCCAGTGCATGAAAAATACTCTTACTACTACTGCTGCAGCTGCTGCTACTACTGCTGCTACTACTGCTACTACTAGTGATCCAGTGCATGGCAAATACAACAAATATTACTACTACTGATGTTGCCTCTACTACTGCTAATACTACTATCAATGCTACTAGCCAGTGCATGGCAAATATACTACTACTGCTGCTATTGCTGCTACTTCCACTACTACTACTGGCCCACTGCTGGGCAAATCATCTGCCACTTCTACTGCTGCTGCTGCTACAACTACTACTACTACTACTAGCCCATTGCATCTCAAATACTACTACTATTACCACTACTGCTGTTAGTCCTACTACTGCTGCTAGTCCTATTACTGCTGCTACTTGTACTATTACTATCCCAGTGCATGGAATGTACTACTAGTAAAGCTACTCCTACGTCTGCTTTTTCTACTACTGCTTCTGCTACTGCTACTACTAGTAGACCAGTGTGTGGCAAATACTACTACTATTACTACTGCTGCTGCTGCTACTACTGCTATTACTAGTAGTCCAGGGAATGGCAAATACTACTACTATCACTACTACTGCTGCTGCTGCTACTACTACTGCTCCTTCTACTGCAACTACTAGTAGTCCAGCCCTTGGCAAATACTACTACTATGACTATGACTGCTGCTAATGCTACCACTGCTACTACTACTAATCCTGTCCGTGGCAAATGCTACTCTATTACTACTACTGCTGCAGCAGCGGCTACTGCTACTACTAATATCAATACTACGAGCCCAGTGCATGGCAAGTCTACCTCTACTGTTACTATTGCTGCTACTGCTACTACTACTTCTTACGCAGTGCATGGCAGATACTACTTCTATTACCACTGTTGCTGCTACCTCTACTGCTGCTGCAGCTACATCTACTGCTGCTGCTATTTCTATTACTACTTCTACTACTAGCACAGTGCGTGGCAAATAGTACTAGTATTACTACTACCTCTGCTGCTGTTGCTATGACTTCTAGTACTACTGCTATTACTAGTAATCCAGTGTGTCGCAAATACTATTCATACTACTACTGCTGCTGTTGCTACTACTACTATCAATACTACTAGCCCAGTGCATGGCCAATATACTACTACTACTGCTATAGCTGCTACTGCTACTACTACTAGTGGCCCACTGCAGGGCAAATCTGCTGCTACTCTTACTGCTGCTTATGCCACTTCTATTCCTGGTGCTACCTCTACTACTGCTGCTACTACTAGTAGTCTAGTGCATGGCAAATACTACTATTACTACTACTTCTGCTGCTGCTACTACTGCTACTACTAGTATCAATACTACTATCCCAGTGCATGGCAAATCTACTAGTACTACACCTATTAGTGCTAATGCTAATACTGCTACTTGCACACTGCAGGGCCAATCTGCTGCTACTACTACCGACGTTGCTGCTAATTCTACTTCTGCTGCTACCAATACAACTACTACTCCTAGTACCCCAGTGCATTTCAAATACTACCAATATTACCAGTACTGTTGCTACTACTACTGCTGCTGCTACTAGTACTATTACTAGCCCAGTCCATGCCAAATACTACGACTATTACCACTGCTGCTACTTCTGCTACTATTACTGCTCTTGCTCTTACGACTACTTCTGCTACTACTACTGCTACCGCTTCTAATTCTACTGTTGCTGCTACTACTACTAGCCCAGGGCATGGCAAATACTACTACTATTATTACTACTGCTGCTGCTGCTACTACTTCTACTAGTACTTCTATTACTTGTAGTCTAGTGCATGGGAAATACTACTTCTATTACTACTCCTGTTGCTGCTGCTAATACTGCTACTACTACTCCCAATACTACTAGCTTAGTGCATGGGAAATCTGCTACTACTACTGCTGTATCTGCTACCGCTACTACTACTACTACTGGCCAGCTCCAGGGCAAATCTGCTGCTACTACTTCTGTTGCTGCTGCCACTTCTACTGCTCTTGCTACAACTACTACTACTGCTACTACTAGTAGTCCAGTGTATGGTAAATCCTAATACTACTAGTACTACTGCTGATGCAGCTTCTAGTGTTACTGCTACTACTGCTACTACTGCTAGTCCAGTGTATTGCAAATATAATTCTATTACTACTACTGCTGATGCTGCTACTACTGCTACTACTAATATCAATAGTACCAGCCAATTTCATGGCAAACCTACTACTACTCTTGCTATTGCTGCTGCTGCTACTACTACTGCTAAACCAGTGCATGGCAGATGCTACTACTATTACCACTACTGCTGCTGCTGCTGCTACTACTGCTGCTAATAGTAGTCCAGTGCGTGGCAAATACTACTAATATTACCACTACTGACGCTGCTACTACTTCTACTACTACTATGAATATTACTAGCCCATTGCAAGGCAAATCTACTATTTCTACTGCTATTCCTAACACTTTTACTACTACTACTGGCCCAGTGCAGGGAAAATCTGCTGCTACTTCTAGTGCTGCCCCTGCCACTTCTATTGCTGCTGCTACAGCTACTACTATTACAACTATTGACTAGTGCATCAACAATACTACTACTATTAATATTACTGCTGCTTCTGGTGCTACTCCTGCTACTACTATTTGTCCAGTAAATGGCAAATACTACTACTCTTACTACTGCTTCTGATGCTGTTACTACTGCTACTGCTACCATAAATACTACTAGCCCAATCTATTACTCCTACTGCTATTGCTGCTTCTTGTCCTACTACTACTGCCAACTGCAGTGCAAGTTAGCTGCTACTACTACTGTTGCTGCTGTCACATCTACTGATGCTGATCCCACTACTACTACTACGACGACTAGTCCAGTGCATGGCAAATACTACTACAATTACCACTACTGGTTCTACTACAGCAGCTGCTATTTCTACTGCTGCTGCTACTACTAGTGTACTACTAGCCCAGTGCATGTCAAATATACTACTAATACTGCTATTCCTGCTTCCGCTACTATTACTACTGGCCCACTGCAGGGCAAATCTTCTGCTACTACTACTGCTTCTGCTGTCCGTTCTACTGCTGCTGCTTCCACTACTACTACAACTTCTACTAGTAGCCCAGCGCATGGCCAATACTACTACTATGATGATTACTGCTGCTACTACTAGTACTGCTGATGCTAATTTGATTGCTGCTGCTACTACTACTACTATTAGTTCAGTGTATGTCAAATGCTAGTACTATTACTACTACCGCAGCTGCTGCTACTTCTGATACTACTTCTGCTACTACAGGTAGTGCAGTGAATGGCAAATACTATTAACACTACTGCTCAGGCTGCTGCTACTACTGCTACTACTACTGCTACTACTACTAGCACTGTTGCTGCTAATTCTACTGATGCTGCTGCTCTATGTGCTGCTACTACTACTACTAGTCAATGCATGGCAAATACTACTACTATTACTGCTTCTGCTGCTACTACTTCTGCTACTACTGCTACTATTAGTAGTCCAGTGTATATCAAATACTACTAGTATCACCACGACTGCTGCTACTACTTCGACTGCCGCTGCTACTTCTCCTGCTGCTCGTATTACTACAGCTACTACTAGCCCAGTGCGTGGTAAATACTACTACTATTACTACCACTGCTGCTTCTGCAGCTACTGGTGCTACTACTATTGCTACTACTACAAGTCCAGTGCATTGCAAACACATTGCTATTACTAGTAGTGCATTGCATTTAAAATACTACTATAATTACTACGTCTGCTGCTACTACTGTTACTACTAGTAGTACAGTGCATGGTAAATACAACTACAATTAATACTAATGCTGCTGCTGCTACCACTGCTACTACTAGTAGTAAATTGCATGGCAAATACAACTAATATTACTACAACTGCTGTTGCTACTACTGCTACTACTAATATGAATACCACTAGGCCAGAGCATGGCAAATCTACTACTACAATTGCTATTGCTGCTACTGCTACTACTACTACTTACCCAGGGCGTGCCAAATACAACTACTGTTACCACTACTGCTGCTACTACTGCTGCAACTACTACTGCTACTGTTTCTAATTCTACTGCTTTTGCTACTACTACTACTACTACTATCCCAGGGCATGGCAAATAATACTACTATTATTACTACTGCTGCTGCTGCTGCTACTACGGCTACTACTGCTATCAATACTACTAGCCAGTGCATGGCAAGTCTACTACTACTACTGCTATTGCTGCTACTTCCACTCCTACTACTGGCCAACTGCCAGGCAAATCTTCTACCACTTCTGCTGCTGCGATCACTGGTACTACTACAAATACTAGCCTATTGCATATCAAATACTACTAGTATTAACACTACTGCTGCTACTCCTCCTACTGCTGCTACGACTACTACTGCTGCTACTTTTTCTCTTAGTAGCCCAGTGCATGGAATATAGTACTTCTATAACTACGCTTATGTCTGCAGTTTATATTACTGCTACTACAACTGCTACTCCTAGTAGACCAGTGCATGGCAAATACTACTACTACTACTACTTCTGCTGCTGCTGATACTACTGCTACTACTTCTGCTAGTACTAGTAGTCCAGTGCATGGCAAATACTACAACTATTACTACTACTGCTGCTGCTGATACTACTGCTACTACTACCATCAATACTACTAGCTCAGTGCATGGCAAATCTACTACTACTACTGCTATTGCTGCTACTTCCACTCCTACTACTGGCCCACTGCCAGGCAAATCTTCTACCACTTCTACTGCTGGTGCGACCACTAGTACTACTACAAATACTAGCCTATTGCATTGCAAATACTACTACTATTAACACTACTGCTGCTACTCCCACTACTGCTGCTACTCCTACTACTGCTGCTACTTGTACCCTTAGTAGCTCAGTGCATGGAGAATACTACTTGTATAACTACTCCTGTGTCTACTGTTTCTATTACTGCTACCACTGCAGCTACTACTAGTAGACCATTGCATGGCAAATACTACTACTATTACTACTGCTGCTGCTGCTGATTCTACTGCTACTACTTCTGCTAGTACTAGCAGTCCAGTGCATGGCAAATACTACTTCTATTATTACTACTGCTGCTACCGCTACTACTATCCATCCTACTAGCTCAGTGCATGGCAAATCTAGTACTAGTACTTCTATTGCTACTACTGCTACTACACCTAATGTCACACTGCAGGGCAACTCTGGTGCTACTACTACTGCTGCTGCGGTCAATTCTAATGCTATTGCTCCCATTATTACTACTGCTACTACTAGTAGTCCAGTGCATGGCAAATACTACTAATATTACTACTGCTGCTGCTGCTGATTCTACTGCTACTACTTCTGCTAGTACTAGCAGTCCAGTGCATGGCAAATACTACTTCTATTATTACTACTGCTGCTACTGCTACTACTATCCATCCTACTAGCTCAGTGCATGGCAAATCTAGTACTAGTACTTCTATTGCTACTACTGCTACTACTCCTAATGTCACACTGCAGGGCAACTCTGGTGCTACTACTACTGCTGCTGCGGTCAATTCTAATGCTGTTGCTCCCATTATTACTACTGCTACTACTAGTAGTCCAGTGCATGGCAAATACTACTACTATTACCACAACTGCTGCTACTACTACTGCTGCTGCTATTTCTACTACTACTACTAGTCCAGTGCATGGCAAACACTAGTGCTATTACTAATACTGCTGCTGCTGCTCCTCCTACTTCTACTATTACTGCTACTACTAGCAGTCCTTTGCATTGCAAATACTACTAGTATTACTACTGCTGCTGCTAGTACTGCTACTACAATGATCTATAATACTAACCCAGTGCATGGCAAATCTACTATTCCTACTTCTATTGCGGCTACTGCTACTACTACTGCTAGACCAGTGCATGGCAGATACTAGTACTATTACCACTATTGCTTCTACTTCTAGTACTGCTGCTTCTACTACGGCTGCTGCTTCTTCTACAGCTGCTGCTGCTACTACTACTCATCCTAGCCCTGTTCGTGGAAAATACTGCTACTATTACTACTACTGATGCTGCTGCTACTACTGCCACTACTAATACCAATACTACTCGACCAGTGCATGGTAAATCTACTACTACTCTTGCTAGTGCTGTGACTGCTCCTACTAGTAGCAGCCCAGTGAATAGCAAATACTACTACTATTACCACTACTGCTGCTGCTATTACTACTGCAGCAACTAGTAGTGCTGCTGCTGCTGCTGCTACAACTACTATCTCCGTGCATGGCAAATACTTCTACTATTACTACTAGTGCTGCTGCTGCTACTACTACTACTACTACTACTCCTGCCACTGATAGTAGTGCAGTGCATGGCAAGTACTACTACTGTTTCTACTACTGCTGCTGCCACTTTTGTTGCTGTCACTACCACTACTGCTACTACTAGTACTCCAGTGTATGGCAAATACTGCTTCTATTACTACTACTGCTGCAGTTGCTGCTACTGCTACTACTACTGCTACAACTTGCACCCAGTAAATTGCAAACATTACAACTATTACTTCTACTGCTGCTGCTGCTTCTACTGATACTACTGCTACTGCTTCTACTTCTCCTGCTGCTGCTTCTACTACTACCACTACTAGTCCCAGTGCAAGGTAAATAATACGATTATTACGACTACTGCTGCTTCTGCTAGTACTGCTGCTACTACTGCTACTACTGGTAGTCCAGTGCATGAAAAATACTCTTACTACTACTGCTGCAGCTGCTGCTACTACTGCTGCTACTACTGCTACTACTAGTGATCCAGTGCATGGCAAATACAACAAATATTACTACTACTGATGTTGCCTCTACTACTGCTAATACTACTATCAATGCTACTAGCCAGTGCATGGCAAATATACTACTACTGCTGCTATTGCTGCTACTTCCACTACTACTACTGGCCCACTGCTGGGCAAATCATCTGCCACTTCTACTGCTGCTGCTGCTACAACTACTACTACTACTACTAGCCCATTGCATCTCAAATACTACTACTATTACCACTACTGCTGTTAGTCCTACTACTGCTGCTAGTCCTATTACTGCTGCTACTTGTACTATTACTATCCCAGTGCATGGAATGTACTACTAGTAAAGCTACTCCTACGTCTGCTTTTTCTACTACTGCTTCTGCTACTGCTACTACTAGTAGACCAGTGTGTGGCAAATACTACTACTATTACTACTGCTGCTGCTGCTACTACTGCTATTACTAGTAGTCCAGGGAATGGCAAATACTACTACTATCACTACTACTGCTGCTGCTGCTACTACTACTGCTCCTTCTACTGCAACTACTAGTAGTCCAGCCCTTGGCAAATACTACTACTATGACTATGACTGCTGCTAATGCTACCACTGCTACTACTACTAATCCTGTCCGTGGCAAATGCTACTCTATTACTACTACTGCTGCAGCAGCGGCTACTGCTACTACTAATATCAATACTACGAGCCCAGTGCATGGCAAGTCTACCTCTACTGTTACTATTGCTGCTACTGCTACTACTACTTCTTACGCAGTGCATGGCAGATACTACTTCTATTACCACTGTTGCTGCTACCTCTACTGCTGCTGCAGCTACATCTACTGCTGCTGCTATTTCTATTACTACTTCTACTACTAGCACAGTGCGTGGCAAATAGTACTAGTATTACTACTACCTCTGCTGCTGTTGCTATGACTTCTAGTACTACTGCTATTACTAGTAATCCAGTGTGTCGCAAATACTATTCATACTACTACTGCTGCTGTTGCTACTACTACTATCAATACTACTAGCCCAGTGCATGGCCAATATACTACTACTACTGCTATAGCTGCTACTGCTACTACTACTAGTGGCCCACTGCAGGGCAAATCTGCTGCTACTCTTACTGCTGCTTATGCCACTTCTATTCCTGGTGCTACCTCTACTACTGCTGCTACTACTAGTAGTCTAGTGCATGGCAAATACTACTATTACTACTACTTCTGCTGCTGCTACTACTGCTACTACTAGTATCAATACTACTATCCCAGTGCATGGCAAATCTACTAGTACTACACCTATTAGTGCTAATGCTAATACTGCTACTTGCACACTGCAGGGCCAATCTGCTGCTACTACTACCGACGTTGCTGCTAATTCTACTTCTGCTGCTACCAATACAACTACTACTCCTAGTACCCCAGTGCATTTCAAATACTACCAATATTACCAGTACTGTTGCTACTACTACTGCTGCTGCTACTAGTACTATTACTAGCCCAGTCCATGCCAAATACTACGACTATTACCACTGCTGCTACTTCTGCTACTATTACTGCTCTTGCTCTTACGACTACTTCTGCTACTACTACTGCTACCGCTTCTAATTCTACTGTTGCTGCTACTACTACTAGCCCAGGGCATGGCAAATACTACTACTATTATTACTACTGCTGCTGCTGCTACTACTTCTACTAGTACTTCTATTACTTGTAGTCTAGTGCATGGGAAATACTACTTCTATTACTACTCCTGTTGCTGCTGCTAATACTGCTACTACTACTCCCAATACTACTAGCTTAGTGCATGGGAAATCTGCTACTACTACTGCTGTATCTGCTACCGCTACTACTACTACTACTGGCCAGCTCCAGGGCAAATCTGCTGCTACTACTTCTGTTGCTGCTGCCACTTCTACTGCTCTTGCTACAACTACTACTACTGCTACTACTAGTAGTCCAGTGTATGGTAAATCCTAATACTACTAGTACTACTGCTGATGCAGCTTCTAGTGTTACTGCTACTACTGCTACTACTGCTAGTCCAGTGTATTGCAAATATAATTCTATTACTACTACTGCTGATGCTGCTACTACTGCTACTACTAATATCAATAGTACCAGCCAATTTCATGGCAAACCTACTACTACTCTTGCTATTGCTGCTGCTGCTACTACTACTGCTAAACCAGTGCATGGCAGATGCTACTACTATTACCACTACTGCTGCTGCTGCTGCTACTACTGCTGCTAATAGTAGTCCAGTGCGTGGCAAATACTACTAATATTACCACTACTGACGCTGCTACTACTTCTACTACTACTATGAATATTACTAGCCCATTGCAAGGCAAATCTACTATTTCTACTGCTATTCCTAACACTTTTACTACTACTACTGGCCCAGTGCAGGGAAAATCTGCTGCTACTTCTAGTGCTGCCCCTGCCACTTCTATTGCTGCTGCTACAGCTACTACTATTACAACTATTGACTAGTGCATCAACAATACTACTACTATTAATATTACTGCTGCTTCTGGTGCTACTCCTGCTACTACTATTTGTCCAGTAAATGGCAAATACTACTACTCTTACTACTGCTTCTGATGCTGTTACTACTGCTACTGCTACCATCAATACTACTAGCCCAATCTATTACTCCTACTGCTATTGCTGCTTCTTGTCCTACTACTACTGCCAACTGCAGTGCAAGTTAGCTGCTACTACTACTGTTGCTGCTGTCACATCTACTGATGCTGACACCACTACTACTACTACGACGAATAGTCCACTGCATGGCAAATACTACTACAATTACCACTACTGGTTCTACTACAGCAGCTGCTATTTCTACTGCTGCTGCTACTACTAGTGTACTACTAGCCCAGTGCATGTCAAATATACTACTAATACTGCTATTCCTGCTTCCGCTACTATTACTACTGGCCCACTGCAGGGCAAATCTTCTGCTACTACTACTGCTTCTGCTGTCCGTTCTACTGCTGCTGCTTCCACTACTACTACAACTTCTACTAGTAGCCCAGCGCATGGCCAATACTACTACTATGATGATTACTGCTGCTACTACTAGTACTGCTGATGCTAATTTGATTGCTGCTGCTACTACTACTACTATTAGTTCAGTGTATGTCAAATGCTAGTACTATTACTACTACCGCAGCTGCTGCTACTTCTGATACTACTTCTGCTACTACAGGTAGTGCAGTGAATGGCAAATACTATTAACACTACTGCTCAGGCTGCTGCTACTACTGCTACTACTACTGCTACTACTACTAGCACTGTTGCTGCTAATTCTACTGATGCTGCTGCTCTATGTGCTGCTACTACTACTACTAGTCAATGCATGGCAAATACTACTACTATTACTGCTTCTGCTGCTACTACTTCTGCTACTACTGCTACTATTAGTAGTCCAGTGTATATCAAATACTACTAGTATCACCACGACTGCTGCTACTACTTCGACTGCCGCTGCTACTTCTCCTGCTGCTCGTATTACTACAGCTACTACTAGCCCAGTGCGTGGTAAATACTACTACTATTACTACCACTGCTGCTTCTGCAGCTACTGGTGCTACTACTATTGCTACTACTACAAGTCCAGTGCATTGCAAACACATTGCTATTACTAGTAGTGCATTGCATTTAAAATACTACTATAATTACTACGTCTGCTGCTACTACTGTTACTACTAGTAGTACAGTGCATGGTAAATACAACTACAATTAATACTAATGCTGCTGCTGCTACCACTGCTACTACTAGTAGTAAATTGCATGGCAAATACAACTAATATTACTACAACTGCTGTTGCTACTACTGCTACTACTAATATGAATACCACTAGGCCAGAGCATGGCAAATCTACTACTACAATTGCTATTGCTGCTACTGCTACTACTACTACTTACCCAGGGCGTGCCAAATACAACTACTGTTACCACTACTGCTGCTACTACTGCTGCAACTACTACTGCTACTGTTTCTAATTCTACTGCTTTTGCTACTACTACTACTACTACTATCCCAGGGCATGGCAAATAATACTACTATTATTACTACTGCTGCTGCTGCTGCTACTACGGCTACTACTGCTATCAATACTACTAGCCAGTGCATGGCAAGTCTACTACTACTACTGCTATTGCTGCTACTTCCACTCCTACTACTGGCCAACTGCCAGGCAAATCTTCTACCACTTCTGCTGCTGCGATCACTGGTACTACTACAAATACTAGCCTATTGCATATCAAATACTACTAGTATTAACACTACTGCTGCTACTCCTCCTACTGCTGCTACGACTACTACTGCTGCTACTTTTTCTCTTAGTAGCCCAGTGCATGGAATATAGTACTTCTATAACTACGCTTATGTCTGCAGTTTATATTACTGCTACTACAACTGCTACTCCTAGTAGACCAGTGCATGGCAAATACTACTACTACTACTACTTCTGCTGCTGCTGATACTACTGCTACTACTTCTGCTAGTACTAGTAGTCCAGTGCATGGCAAATACTACAACTATTACTACTACTGCTGCTGCTGATACTACTGCTACTACTACCATCAATACTACTAGCTCAGTGCATGGCAAATCTACTACTACTACTGCTATTGCTGCTACTTCCACTCCTACTACTGGCCCACTGCCAGGCAAATCTTCTACCACTTCTACTGCTGGTGCGACCACTAGTACTACTACAAATACTAGCCTATTGCATTGCAAATACTACTACTATTAACACTACTGCTGCTACTCCCACTACTGCTGCTACTCCTACTACTGCTGCTACTTGTACCCTTAGTAGCTCAGTGCATGGAGAATACTACTTGTATAACTACTCCTGTGTCTACTGTTTCTATTACTGCTACCACTGCAGCTACTACTAGTAGACCATTGCATGGCAAATACTACTACTATTACTACTGCTGCTGCTGCTGATTCTACTGCTACTACTTCTGCTAGTACTAGCAGTCCAGTGCATGGCAAATACTACTTCTATTATTACTACTGCTGCTACTGCTACTACTATCCATCCTACTAGCTCAGTGCATGGCAAATCTAGTACTAGTACTTCTATTGCTACTACTGCTACTACACCTAATGTCACACTGCAGGGCAACTCTGGTGCTACTACTACTGCTGCTGCGGTCAATTCTAATGCTATTGCTCCCATTATTACTACTGCTACTACTAGTAGTCCAGTGCATGGCAAATACTACTAATATTACTACTGCTGCTGCTGCTGATTCTACTGCTACTACTTCTGCTAGTACTAGCAGTCCAGTGCATGGCAAATACTACTTCTATTATTACTACTGCTGCTACTGCTACTACTATCCATCCTACTAGCTCAGTGCATGGCAAATCTAGTACTAGTACTTCTATTGCTACTACTGCTACTACTCCTAATGTCACACTGCAGGGCAACTCTGGTGCTACTACTACTGCTGCTGCGGTCAATTCTAATGCTGTTGCTCCCATTATTACTACTGCTACTACTAGTAGTCCAGTGCATGGCAAATACTACTACTATTACCACAACTGCTGCTACTACTACTGCTGCTGCTATTTCTACTACTACTACTAGTCCAGTGCATGGCAAACACTAGTGCTATTACTAATACTGCTGCTGCTGCTCCTCCTACTTCTACTATTACTGCTACTACTAGCAGTCCTTTGCATTGCAAATACTACTAGTATTACTACTGCTGCTGCTAGTACTGCTACTACAATGATCTATAATACTAACCCAGTGCATGGCAAATCTACTATTACTACTTCTATTGCGGCTACTGCTACTACTACTGCTAGACCAGTGCATGGCAGATACTAGTACTATTACCACTATTGCTTCTACTTCTAGTACTGCTGCTTCTACTACGGCTGCTGCTTCTTCTACAGCTGCTGCTGCTACTACTACTCATCCTAGCCCTGTTCGTGGAAAATACTGCTACTATTACTACTACTGATGCTGCTGCTACTACTGCCACTACTAATACCAATACTACTCGACCAGTGCATGGTAAATCTACTACTACTCTTGCTAGTGCTGTGACTGCTCCTACTAGTAGCAGCCCAGTGAATAGCAAATACTACTACTATTACCACTACTGCTGCTGCTATTACTACTGCAGCAACTAGTAGTGCTGCTGCTGCTGCTGCTACAACTACTATCTCCGTGCATGGCAAATACTTCTACTATTACTACTAGTGCTGCTGCTGCTACTACTACTACTACTACTACTCCTGCCACTGATAGTAGTGCAGTGCATGGCAAGTACTACTACTGTTTCTACTACTGCTGCTGCCACTTTTGTTGCTGTCACTACCACTACTGCTACTACTAGTACTCCAGTGTATGGCAAATACTGCTTCTATTACTACTACTGCTGCCGTTGCTGCTACTGCTACTACTACTGCTACAACTTGCACCCAGTAAATTGCAAACATTACAACTATTACTTCTACTGCTGCTGCTGCTTCTACTGATACTACTGCTACTGCTTCTACTTCTCCTGCTGCTGCTTCTACTACTACCACTACTAGTCCCAGTGCAAGGTAAATAATACGATTATTACGACTACTGCTGCTTCTGCTAGTACTGCTGCTACTACTGCTACTACTGGTAGTCCAGTGCATGAAAAATACTCTTACTACTACTGCTGCAGCTGCTGCTACTACTGCTGCTACTACTGCTACTACTAGTGATCCAGTGCATGGCAAATACAACAAATATTACTACTACTGATGTTGCCTCTACTACTGCTAATACTACTATCAATGCTACTAGCCAGTGCATGGCAAATATACTACTACTGCTGCTATTGCTGCTACTTCCACTACTACTACTGGCCCACTGCTGGGCAAATCATCTGCCACTTCTACTGCTGCTGCTGCTACAACTACTACTACTACTACTAGCCCATTGCATCTCAAATACTACTACTATTACCACTACTGCTGTTAGTCCTACTACTGCTGCTAGTCCTATTACTGCTGCTACTTGTACTATTACTATCCCAGTGCATGGAATGTACTACTAGTAAAGCTACTCCTACGTCTGCTTTTTCTACTACTGCTTCTGCTACTGCTACTACTAGTAGACCAGTGTGTGGCAAATACTACTACTATTACTACTGCTGCTGCTGCTACTACTGCTATTACTAGTAGTCCAGGGAATGGCAAATACTACTACTATCACTACTACTGCTGCTGCTGCTACTACTACTGCTCCTTCTACTGCAACTACTAGTAGTCCAGCCCTTGGCAAATACTACTACTATGACTATGACTGCTGCTAATGCTACCACTGCTACTACTACTAATCCTGTCCGTGGCAAATGCTACTCTATTACTACTACTGCTGCAGCAGCGGCTACTGCTACTACTAATATCAATACTACGAGCCCAGTGCATGGCAAGTCTACCTCTACTGTTACTATTGCTGCTACTGCTACTACTACTTCTTACGCAGTGCATGGCAGATACTACTTCTATTACCACTGTTGCTGCTACCTCTACTGCTGCTGCAGCTACATCTACTGCTGCTGCTATTTCTATTACTACTTCTACTACTAGCACAGTGCGTGGCAAATAGTACTAGTATTACTACTACCTCTGCTGCTGTTGCTATGACTTCTAGTACTACTGCTATTACTAGTAATCCAGTGTGTCGCAAATACTATTCATACTACTACTGCTGCTGTTGCTACTACTACTATCAATACTACTAGCCCAGTGCATGGCCAATATACTACTACTACTGCTATAGCTGCTACTGCTACTACTACTAGTGGCCCACTGCAGGGCAAATCTGCTGCTACTCTTACTGCTGCTTATGCCACTTCTATTCCTGGTGCTACCTCTACTACTGCTGCTACTACTAGTAGTCTAGTGCATGGCAAATACTACTATTACTACTACTTCTGCTGCTGCTACTACTGCTACTACTAGTATCAATACTACTATCCCAGTGCATGGCAAATCTACTAGTACTACACCTATTAGTGCTAATGCTAATACTGCTACTTGAACACTGCAGGGCCAATCTGCTGCTACTACTACCGACGTTGCTGCTAATTCTACTTCTGCTGCTACCAATACAACTACTACTCCTAGTACCCCAGTGCATTTCAAATACTACCAATATTACCAGTACAGTTGCTACTACTACAGCTGCTGCTACTAGTACTATTACTAGCCCAGTCCATGCCAAATACTACTACTATTACCACTGCTGCTACTTCTGCTACTATAACTGCTGTTGCTCTTACGACTACTTCTGCTACTACTACTGCTACCGCTTCTAATTCTACTGTTGCTGCTACTACTACTATTACGACTGCTACTAGCCCAGGGCATGGCAAATAATACTACTATTATTACTACTGCTGCTGCTGCTACTACTTCTACTAGTACTTCTATTACTTGTAGTCTAGTGCATGGGAAATACTACTTCTATTACTACTCCTGTTGCTGCTGCTAATACTGCTACTACTACTCCCAATACTACTAGCTTAGTGCATGGGAAATCTGCTACTACTACTGCTGTATCTGCTACCGCTACTACTACTACTACTGGCCAGCTCCAGGGCAAATCTGCTGCTACTACTTCTGTTGCTGCTGCCACTTCTACTGCTCTTGCTACAACTACTACTACTGCTACTACTAGTAGTCCAGTGTATGGTAAATCCTAATACTACTTGTACTACTGCTGATGCAGCTTCTAGTGTTACTGCTACTACTGCTACTACTGCTAGTCCAGTGTATTGCAAATATAATTCTATTACTACTACTGCTGATGCTGCTACTACTGCTACTACTAATATCAATAGTACCAGCCAATTTCATGGCAAACCTACTACTACTCTTGCTATTGCTGCTGCTGCTACTACTACTGCTAAACCAGTGCATGGCAGATGCTACTACTATTACCACTACTGCTGCTGCTGCTGCTACTACTGCTGCTAATAGTAGTCCAGTGCGTGGCAAATACTACTAATATTACCACTACTGACGCTGCTACTACTTCTACTACTACTATGAATATTACTAGCCCATTGCAAGGCAAATCTACTATTTCTACTGCTATTCCTAACACTTTTACTACTACTACTGGCCCAGTGCAGGGAAAATCTGCTGCTACTTCTAGTGCTGCCCCTGCCACTTCTATTGCTGCTGCTACAGCTACTACTATTACAACTATTGACTAGTGCATCAACAATACTACTACTATTAATATTACTGCTGCTTCTGGTGCTACTACTGCTACTACTATTTGTCCAGTAAATGGCAAATACTACTACTCTTACTACTGCTTCTGATGCTGTTACTACTGCTACTGCTACCATAAATACTACTAGCCCAATCTATTACTCCTACTGCTATTGCTGCTTCTTGTCCTACTACTACTGCCAACTGCAGTGCAAGTTAGCTGCTACTACTACTGTTGCTGCTGTCACATCTACTGATGCTGATCCCACTACTACTACTACGACGACTAGTCCAGTGCATGGCAAATACTACTACAATTACCACTACTGGTTCTACTACAGCAGCTGCTATTTCTACTGCTGCTGCTACTACTAGTGTACTACTAGCCCAGTGCATGTCAAATATACTACTAATACTGCTATTCCTGCTTCCGCTACTATTACTACTGGCCCACTGCAGGGCAAATCTTCTGCTACTACTACTGCTTCTGCTGTCCGTTCTACTGCTGCTGCTTCCACTACTACTACAACTTCTACTAGTAGCCCAGCGCATGGCCAATACTACTACTATGATGATTACTGCTGCTACTACTAGTACTGCTGATGCTAATTTGATTGCTGCTGCTACTACTACTACTATTAGTTCAGTGTATGTCAAATGCTAGTACTATTACTACTACCGCAGCTGCTGCTACTTCTGATACTACTTCTGCTACTACAGGTAGTGCAGTGAATGGCAAATACTATTAACACTACTGCTCAGGCTGCTGCTACTACTGCTACTACTACTGCTACTACTACTAGCACTGTTGCTGCTAATTCTACTGATGCTGCTGCTCTATGTGCTGCTACTACTACTACTAGTCAATGCATGGCAAATACTACTACTATTACTGCTTCTGCTGCTACTACTTCTGCTACTACTGCTACTATTAGTAGTCCAGTGTATATCAAATACTACTAGTATCACCACGACTGCTGCTACTACTTCGACTGCCGCTGCTACTTCTCCTGCTGCTCGTATTACTACAGCTACTACTAGCCCAGTGCGTGGTAAATACTACTACTATTACTACCACTGCTGCTTCTGCAGCTACTATTGCTACTACTACAAGTCCAGTGCATTGCAAACACATTGCTATTACTAGTAGTGCATTGCATTTAAAATACTACTATAATTACTACGTCTGCTGCTACTACTGTTACTACTAGTAGTACAGTGCATGGTAAATACAACTACAATTAATACTAATGCTGCTGCTGCTACCACTGCTACTACTAGTAGTAAATTGCATGGCAAATACAACTAATATTACTACAACTGCTGTTGCTACTACTGCTACTACTAATATGAATACCACTAGGCCAGAGCATGGCAAATCTACTACTACAATTGCTATTGCTGCTACTGCTACTACTACTACTTACCCAGGGCGTGCCAAATACAACTACTGTTACCACTACTGCTGCTACTACTGCTGCAACTACTACTGCTACTGTTTCTAATTCTACTGCTTTTGCTACTACTACTACTACTACTATCCCAGGGCATGGCAAATAATACTACTATTATTACTACTGCTGCTGCTGCTGCTACTACGGCTACTACTGCTATCAATACTACTAGCCAGTGCATGGCAAGTCTACTACTACTACTGCTATTGCTGCTACTTCCACTCCTACTACTGGCCAACTGCCAGGCAAATCTTCTACCACTTCTGCTGCTGCGATCACTGGTACTACTACAAATACTAGCCTATTGCATATCAAATACTACTAGTATTAACACTACTGCTGCTACTCCTCCTACTGCTGCTACGACTACTACTGCTGCTACTTTTTCTCTTAGTAGCCCAGTGCATGGAATATAGTACTTCTATAACTACGCTTATGTCTGCAGTTTATATTACTGCTACTACAACTGCTACTCCTAGTAGAGCAGTTCATGGCAAATACTACTACTACTACTACTTCTGCTGCTGCTGATACTACTGCTACTACTTCTGCTAGTACTAGTAGTCCAGTGCATGGCAAATACTACAACTATTACTACTACTGCTGCTGCTGATACTACTGCTACTACTACCATCAATACTACTAGCTCAGTGCATGGCAAATCTACTACTACTACTGCTATTGCTGCTACTTCCACTCCTACTACTGGCCCACTGCCAGGCAAATCTTCTACCACTTCTACTGCTGGTGCGACCACTAGTACTACTACAAATACTAGCCTATTGCATTGCAAATACTACTACTATTAACACTACTGCTGCTACTCCCACTACTGCTGCTACTCCTACTACTGCTGCTACTTGTACCCTTAGTAGCTCAGTGCATGGAGAATACTACTTGTATAACTACTCCTGTGTCTACTGTTTCTATTACTGCTACCACTGCAGCTACTACTAGTAGACCATTGCATGGCAAATACTACTACTATTACTACTGCTGCTGCTGCTGATTCTACTGCTACTACTTCTGCTAGTACTAGCAGTCCAGTGCATGGCAAATACTACTTCTATTATTACTACTGCTGCTACTGCTACTACTATCCATCCTACTAGCTCAGTGCATGGCAAATCTACTACTAGTACTTCTATTGCTACTACTGCTACTACACCTAATGTCACACTGCAGGGCAACTCTGGTGCTACTACTACTGCTGCTGCGGTCAATTCTAATGCTATTGCTCCCATTATTACTACTGCTACTACTAGTAGTCCAGTGCATGGCAAATACTACTAATATTACTACTGCTGCTGCTGCTGATTCTACTGCTACTACTTCTGCTAGTACTAGCAGTCCAGTGCATGGCAAATACTACTTCTATTATTACTACTGCTGCTACTGCTACTACTATCCATCCTACTAGCTCAGTGCATGGCAAATCTAGTACTAGTACTTCTATTGCTACTACTGCTACTACACCTAATGTCACACTGCAGGGCAACTCTGGTGCTACTACTACTGCTGCTGCGGTCAATTCTAATGCTGTTGCTCCCATTATTACTACTGCTACTACTAGTAGTCCAATGCATGGCAAATACTACTACTATTACCACAACTGCTGCTACTACTACTGCTGCTGCTATTTCTACTACTACTACTAGTCCAGTGCATGGCAAACACTAGTGCTATTACTAATACTGCTGCTGCTGCTCCTCCTACTTCTACTATTACTGCTACTACTAGCAGTCCTTTGCATTGTAAATACTACTACTATTACTACTACTGCTGCTAGTACGGCTACTACAATGATCTATAATACTAACCCAGTGCATGACAAATCTACTATTCCTACTTCTATTGCGGCTACTGCTACTACTACTGCTAGACCAGTGCATGGCAGATACTACTACTATTACCACTATTGCTTCTACTTCTAGTACTGCTGCTTCTACTACGTCTGCTGCTTCTTCTACAGCTGCTGCTGCTACTACTACTCATCCTAGCTCTGTTCGTGGAAAATACTGCTACTACAACTGATGCTGATGCTGCTGCTACTACTGCCACTACTAATACCAATACTACTCGACCAGTGCATGGTAAATCTACTACTACCCTTGCTAGTGCTGTGACTGCTCCTACTAGTAGCAGCCCAGTGAATAGCAAATACTACTACTATTACCACTACTGCTGCTGCTATTACTACTGCAGCAACTAGTAGTGCTGCTGCTGCTGCTGCTACTACTACTATCTCCGTGCATGGCAAATACTTCTACTATTACTACTACTGCTGCTGCTGCTGCTACTACTACTACTACTCCTGCTACTGATAGTAGTGCAGTGCATGGCAAGTACTACTACTGTTTCTACTACTGCTGCTGCCACTTTTATTGCTGTCACTACCACTACTGCTACTACTAGTACTCCAGTGTATGGCAAATACTGCTTCTATTACTACTACTGCTGCCGTTGCTGCTACTGCTACTACTACTGCTACAACTTGCACCCAGTAAATTGCAAACATTACAACTATTACTTCTACTGCTGCTGCTGCTTCTACTGATACTACTGCTACTGCTTCTACTTCTCCTGCTGCTGCTTCTACTACTACCACTACTAGTCCCAGTGCAAGGTAAATAATACGATTATTACGACTACTGCTGCTTCTGCTAGTACTGCTGCTACTACTGCTACTACTGGTAGTCCAGTGCATGAAAAATACTCTTACTACTACTGCTGCAGCTGCTGCTACTACTGCTGCTACTACTGCTACTACTAGTGATCCAGTGCATGGCAAATACAACAAATATTACTACTACTGATGTTGCCTCTACTACTGCTAATACTACTATCAATGCTACTAGCCAGTGCATGGCAAATATACTACTACTGCTGCTATTGCTGCTACTTCCACTACTACTACTGGCCCACTGCTGGGCAAATCATCTGCCACTTCTACTGCTGCTGCTGCTACAACTACTACTACTACTACTACTACTACTAGCCCATTGCATCTCAAATACTACTACTATTACCACTACTGCTGTTAGTCCTACTACTGCTGCTAGTCCTATTACAGCTGCTACTTGTACTATTACTATCCCAGTGCACGGAATGTACTACTAGTAAAGCTACTCCTACGTCTGCTTTTTCTACTACTGCTTCTGCTACTGCTACTACTAGTAGACCAGTGTGTGGCAAATACTACTACTATTACTACTACTGCTGCTGCTGCTACTACTGCTACTACTACTGCTATTACTAGTAGTCCAGGGAATGGCAAATACTACTACTACTATCACTACTACTGCTGCTGCTGCTACTACTACTGCTCCTTCTACTGCAACTACTAGTAGTCCAGTCCTTGGCAAATACTA